>NW_018403857.1:37426-59448 GCF_002113885.1 Mizuhopecten yessoensis | reverse complement strand
ACAATCCTTATACAGTGAAACAATCCTTATACAGTGAAAACAATCCTGATCAGTGAAAACAATCCTTATACAGTGAAAACAATCATTATACAGTGAAACAATCCTTATACAGTGAAACAATCCTTATACAGTGAAAACAATCCTTATACAGTGAAACAATCCTCATACAGTGAAACAATCCTTATACAGTGAAACAATCCTTATACAGTGAAACAATTCTTATACAGTGAAACAATTCTTATACAGTGAAAACAATCCTTATACAGTGAAACAATCCTGATACAGTGAAAATCCTTATACAGTGAAACAATCCTTATACAGTGAAAACAATCCTGATCAGTGAAAACAATCCTTATACAGTGAAAACAATCCTTATACAGTAAAACAATCCTTATACAGTGAAAACAATCCTGATCAGTGAAAACAATCCTTATACAGTGAAAACAATTATTATACAGTGAAACAATCCTTATACAGTGAAACAATCCTTATACAGTGAAACAATCCTTATCAGTGAAACAATCCTTATACAGTGAAAACAATTCTTATTCAGTGAAAACAATCCTTATACAGTGAAACAATCCTTATACAGTGAAACAATCCTTATACAGTGAAAACAACCCTGATCAGTGAAAACAATCCTTATACAGTGAAAACAATCCTTATACAGTGAAACAATCCTTATACAGTGAAACAATCCTTATACAGTGAAAATCCTTATACAGTGAAACAATCCTTATACAGTGAAACAATCATTATACAGTGAAAACAATCCTTATACAGTGAAACAATCCTTATACAGTGAAAACAATCCTGATCAGTGAAACAATCCTTATAAATGAGAACCAATTAATCCTTATAAATAAGAACCAATTAATCCTTATAAATGAGAACCAATCCTTATCAGTAAGAACCAATCCTTATTAATGAGAACCAATCCTTATCAGTGAGAACCAATCCTTATCAGTGAGAACCAATCCTTATCAGTGAGAACCAATCCTTATCAGTGAGAACCAATTCTAATCACCAGATAAATAGCATACCATGTCTTTAAGGCCACAGCACACAAGATTAAAATCATATCCTGTCTTAAATCCAGTGCACTAAATATAAGGATACATAACATATCCTGTTTATAATTCCACTGAATACAGGATTAATTTTATATCATGTCTTTAAGGTTACTCGACACATCGTCATCAGCGTCCATTTTCATGATGTACTTCCGAAAAAAGTACAACGGACCAAATTATAATGTGTAATGTGCCCATACACCGTGAAAAGTATCTCTCCAGCTTTGAAAAATACAAATACATACTCAATCACTTGAACGCTTTACATTAATGCTGTTTTCGCTAATGGTTTCGAAGGATCGAATAAACATTGATCGTGGTTACGTTGCTAGAGAAAACCTCGACAATTAGGTCCAGAAATGGACATAACCACGGCAGATTCAATACAAGAAACGATGTCGGTGAACTGACGATAACCATGTGCACCATGACCATGCATACAGTAAATGTTAGTTTGTTTATCATGCCAGTTATCGAGACAATAACCAAAATAGCGGTCCATTTCATATTTGGAACATTGCTTACACGTTAAACCCTTCATCCTTCTGTTTACATTTGTTTATACAGAAATTATTGGTATATGGTTGTGCTATCTTTGATATCACTGGGAAAATATTATACAGCATATACAGTGTTCGTCGTTCGTCTGATATTTATAGATCAAAACATTGCATTTTCAAAGTTTGTTGTGAAAACAATTTTCTCATCGTGAGCACGTGGATAAAATTCAGAGGCCACCACAGGTGGACTGGAGATGTGCTAATCATGTGCTCGCGATGAGAAAATTGATTTCACAACAAACCTTGAAAATACAGTGTGATGATCTATAAATATCATATCACGTCTTTGACCCTATAATACTCCAGGTTAATATCATATCATGTCTTTGATCCTATAATACTCCAGGTTAATACAATATCACGTCTTTGACCCTATAATACTCCAGGTTAATATTATATCACGTCTTTGATCCTATAATACTCCAGGTTAATACAATATCACGTCTTTGACCCTATAATACTCCAGGTTAATACAATATCATGTCTTTGATCCTATAATATTCCAGGTTAATATCATATCACGTCTTTGATCCTATAATACTCCAGGTTAATATCGTATCACGTCTTTGATCCTATAATACTCCAGGTTAATACAATATCACGTCTTTGACCCTATAATACTCCAGGTTAATATCATATCACATCATGACCCTATAATACTCAAGATTAATACAATATCACGTCTTTGACCCTATAATACTCCAGGTTAATATCATATCACATCATGACCCTATAATACTCAAGATTAATACAATATCACGTCTTTGACCCTATAATACTCCAGGTTAATATCATATCACATCATGACCCTATAATACTCAAGATTAATACAATATCACGTCTTTGACCCTATAATACTCCAGGTTAATATCATATCACATCATGACCCTATAATACTCAAGATTAATACAATATCACGTCTTTGACCCTATAATACTCCAGGTTAATATCATATCACATCATGACCCTATAATACTCAAGATTAATACAATATCACGTCTTTGACCCTATAATACTCCAGGTTAATATCATATCACATCTTTGACCCTATATTATACTCCTGATAAATATCAAATCCTGTCTTTGACCCTATAATACTCCAGGTTAATATCATATCACATCTTTGACCCTATATTATACTCCTGATTAATATCAAATTCTGTCTTTGACCCTATATTATACTCCAGATTATTTATCATATCACGTCTTTGACACTATAATACTCCAGGTTAATATCATATCACATCTTTGACCCTATATTATACTCCTGATTAATATCAAATCCTGTCTTTGACCCTATATTATACTCCAGATTAATATCATATCACTTCTTTGACCCTATAATACTCAAGATTAATATCATATCACGTCATTAACCCTATAATACTCCTGATTAATATCAAATCCTGTCTTTTATCCCAGAATGCACCAGATACAAACATATCATGCCTCCGTGATTATGTATTTACTGACTGTCAGGATGAAAATCGCCAATTATTCTGAGCCTTTGTGGATTTCGATACAAAACTAAAGTGATGAGAGGTTGGCCATACAACCACCTATAGATAAGCTGGTCAGCGTGGTCATTACGGAGAATAATGACTTGATGTTGACAAACACTGTCCGTGTAGGTTTGATAGGAAAGCTTTCAATCAGGAAATCTGCTAGTTCAGTAATTGACATTTCCCCGGAGCCCATGATCCCATACAAGCTATCAAACTTTTATTCTGTCAATATGAAAAGAACTGAGCACAAAATTAAACTATTTCATTACAGCACAAACGACTTGGAATGACCCAACCCAATTACAGGGATAAACAGAAGCTATAACGCTGAGATTAGGAACTCAGATATCAGAACTAACCCGTATCATCGGTCCAAGTTTTACATTGAACTTATTACATTACGGGCAGAAATTTTACACTATTGCCTTATGAGAAGACTTTTTTCCCAAATGTTTACAGAAAAATCTAAAAAGAATATTTTTGCCTGTATTTCCTTACAAAATGTCCAAGCAATGTCCAGTCAATTCACAATACACATATTTTTTTATTTCACAACGATTATATTTATATTTCCATTGCAAGTTCCTCCTTATATTATAAACAATACCTAAACAAATTGCTTTTATAGAGCTATGAATGCTATTTGATCAGGGGGAAACATAAATCATAACCCTGAGGGTAACAGAAAACATACATCTGGGGGCAACAGAAATAATACCCCTTGGGGTAACAGAAATCATACATCTGGGGGTTACAGAAATCATACCCCTGGGGGTTACAGAAATCATATCCCTGGGGGTTACAGAAATCATACCCCTGGGGTTAGCGGAAAACAGACATCTGGGGGTAACAGAAATCATACATCTGGGGGTTACAGAAATCATACCCCTGGGGGTTACAGAAATCATATTCCTGGGGGTTACAGAAATCATACCCCTGGGGGTTACAGAAATCATATCCCTGGGGGTTAGAGAAATCATACCCCTGGGGTTAGCGGAAAACAGACATCTGGGGGTAACAGAAATCATATCACTGGGGGTACCAGAAAACATATCCCTGGGGGTAACAGAAATCATATCCCTGGGGGTAACAGAAATCATATCACTGGGGGTAACAGAAAACATATCCCTGGGGGTAACAGAAATCATATCCATGGGTGTTACAGAAATCATACACCTGGGGTTAGCGGAAAACATACATCTGGGGGTAACAGAAAACATACATCTGGAGGTAACAGAAATCATATCCCTGGGGGTGACTAAATCATATCGCTGGGGGTAACAGAAAACATACATCTGGAGGTAACAGAAATCATATCCCTGGGGGTGACTAAATCATATCGCTGGGGGTAACAGAAAACATATCCCTGGGGGTAACAGAAATCATACCTGGGGTTAGCGGAAAACATTCATCTGGGGGTAACAGAAATCATATCCCGGAGTTAACAGAAATCATATCACTGGGGGTAATAGAAAGCATAAATTTTGGGGGATAACAGAAATCATACCCCTGGGGTAAACAAAAAACATACCCCTGGGGATTACAGAAATATTACCTCTGGGGGCAACAGAAATCATACCCCTGGAAGTAACAGAAAGCATACATCTGGGGGTAACAGAAATCATACCCCTGAGGATAACAAAAGCATACATCGGGGGGTAACAGAAATCATACCCCTGGGGGTAACAGAAATATTACCTCTGGGGGAAACAGAAATCTTACATCTAGGGGTAACAGAAATCATATATCTAGGGGGTAACAGAAAGCATACATCTGGGGGTAACAGAAATCATACATCTGGGGGTAACAGAAATCATACCCCTGGGAGCAACAGAAAGCATACATCTGGATATCCCTTTAGGTAACAGAAATCACACTCCTTGGGATAACATAACTCATACCCCGGGGGTATACAGAAATCATATCCCTTGGTGCAACAGAAATCATATATCTAGGGGGTACCAGAAAGCATACATCTGGATATCCCTTTAGGTAACAGAAATCATATACTCATACTCCTTGGGATAACATAACTCATACCCCGGGGGTATACAGAAATCATATCCCTTTAGGGAACAGAAATCATATCACTGGGGGTAATAGAAATCATACCCCTGGGGTCAACAGAAATCATACCATCTAGGGGTAACAGAAATCATATATCTAGGGGGTAACGGGTAACAGAAATCATATATCTAGGGGGTAACGGGTAACAGAAATCAGATCACTTGGCGTGACTAAATCATATCCCTTGGTGCAACAGAAATCATATATCTAGGGGGTACCAGAAAGCATACATCTGTGGGTAACAGAAATCACACAATGGGGGTGACTAAATCATATCCCTTGGTGCAACAGAAATCATATACTCATACTCCTTGGGATAACAGAAATCATATCCCTTGGTGCAACAGAAATCATATATCTAGGGGGTACCAGAAAGCATACATCTGGGGGTAACAGAAAACATATCCCTGGGGGTGACTACATCATATCCCTTGGGGTAACGGAAATCATACTCCTTGGGGTAACAGAAATCATACTCCTGGGGGTAACAGAAATCATATCCCTTTAGGTAACAGAAATCATACTCCTTGGGATAACATAAATCATACCCCGGGGGTAAACAGAAATCATATCCCTGGGGGTAACAGAAATCATATCCCTGGGGTTAGCGGAAAACATACATCTGGGGGTAACATAAATCATATCTCTGGGGGCTTACAGAAATCATACTCCTGGGAGTAACAGAAATCATATCCCTGGGGTGACTAAATCATATCTCTGGGGGTAACAGAAATCACACCCTGGGGGTAACAGAAATCATACCCCTGGGGTTAGCTGAAAACATACATCTGGGGGTAACATAAATCATATCTCTGGGGCTTTACAGAAATCATACTCCTGGGGGTAACAGAAATCATATCCCTGGGGGTGACTAAATCATATCGCTGGGGGTAACAGAAATTACACCCTGGGGGTAACAGAAATCATATCCCTGGGGGTAACAGAAATCATATCCCTGGGGGTTACAGAAATCATACCCCTGGGGTTAGCGGAAAACATACATCTGGGGGTAACAGAAATCATATCCCTGGGGGTAATAGAAATCATATCCCTGGGGGTAACAGAAATCATACCCCTGGGGGTAACAGAAAGCATACATCTGGGGGTAATAGAAATCATACCCCTGGGGTAAACAAAAATCATACCCCTGGGGATTACAGAAATATTACCTCTGGGGGCAACAGAAATCATATCCCTGGGAGTAACAGCAAGCATACATCTGGGGGTAACAGAAATCATACCCCTGAGGGTAACAAAAGCATACATCTGGGGGTAACAGAAATCATACCCCTGGGGGTAACAGAAATCATATCCCTGGGAGTAAGAGCAAGCATACATCTGGGGGTAATAGAAATCATATCCCTGGGGGGAACAGAAATCATACATCTGGGGGTAATAGAAAGCATACATTTTGGGGGGTAACAGAAATCATATCCCTGAGAGTAACAGCAAGCATACACCTGGGGGTAACAGAAATCCAACATCTGGAGGAAACAGAAATCATACATCTGGCGGTAACAGAAATCATACATGGGTAACATAAATTAGACATCTGGGGGTAACAGAAATCATACATCTGGCGGTAACAGAAATCATACATCTGGGGGTAATAGAAAGCATACATTTTGGGGGATAACAGAAATCATACCCCTGGGGGTAACAGAAATATTTCCTCTGGGGGTAACAGGAATCATTCCCCTGGGGGTAACAGAAATCATACATCTGGGGGCAACAGAAATCATACCCCTGGGAGTAACAGAAAGCATACATCTGGGAGTAACAGAAATCATATCCCTGGGGGAACCAGAAATCTTACATCTAGGGGGTAATAGAAAGCATAAATTTTGGGGGATAACAGAAATCATACCCCTGGGAGTAACAGAAAGCATACATCTGGGAGTAACAGAAATCATATCCCTGGGGTGACTAAATAATATCTCTGGGGGTAACAGAAATCAAACATCTGGGGGTAACAGAAATCATATCACTGGGGGCAACAGAAAACATATCCCTGGGGGAAACAGAAATCCAACATCTGGGGGTAACAGAAATCATACATCTAGGGTACCCCTGGGGTAAACAAAAATCATACCCCTGGGGATTACAGAAATATTACCGCTGGGGGCAACAGAAATCATACCCCTGGGATTAACAGAAAGCATACATCTGGGGGTAACAGAAATATTACCTCTGGGGGTAACAGGAATCATTCCCCTGGGGGAAACAGAAATCATACCCCTGGGGGTAACATAAATTAGACATCTGGGGGTAACAGAAATCATATACCTGGGGGTAACAGAAATCATACATCTAGGGGGTAACAGATAGCATACATCTGGGGGTAACAGAAATATTACCTCTGGGGGAAACAGAAATCTTACATCTAGGGGTAACAGAAATCATACATCTAGGGGGTAACAGATAGCATACATCTGGGGGTAACAGAAAACTTATCCCAGGGGGTAACAGAAATCATATCACTGAGGGTAACAGAAAACATATCCCTGGGAGTAACAGCAAGCATACAACTGGGGGTAACAGAAATCATACCCCTGGGGGTAACAGAAGTCATACCCCTGGGGGTAACAGAAGTCATACCCCTGGGGGTAACAGAAGTCATACCCCTGGGGGTAACAGAAATATTACCTCTGGGGGAGAAATCATATACCTGGGGGTAACAGAAAACATATCCCTGGGAGTAACAGCAAGCATACATCTGGGGTAACAGAAATCATTCATCTGGGGGTAATAGAGAGCATACATTTTGGGAGATAACAGAAATCATACCCCTGGGGGTAACAAAAGTATACATCTGGGGGTAACAGAAATCATACCTCTGGGGGTAACAGAAATATTACCTCTGGGGGTAACAGGAATCATTCCCCTGGGGGAAACAGAAATCATACCCCTGGGGGTAACAGAAGTCATACCCCTGGGGGTAACAGAAATCATACATGGTAACAGAAATCACACCCTGGGGGAAACAGAAATCATATCCCTGGGGGTAACAGAAATCGTATCCCTGGGGTTAGCGGAAAACATCCATCTGGGGGTAACATAAATCATATCTCTGGTGGCTTACAGAAATCATACTCCTGGGAGTAACAGAAATCATATCCCTGGGGGTGACTAAAAAATATCTCTGGGGGGAACAGAAATCACACCCTGGGGGAAACAGAAATCATATCCCTGGGGGTAACAGAAATCATATCACTGGGGGCAACAGAAAACATATCCCTGGGGGAAACAGAAATCAAACATCTGGGGGTAACAGAAATCATACCCCTCGGGGAAACAGAAATCTTACATTTAGGGGTAACAGAAATCATACATCTGGGGGAAACAGAAATCATATCCCTGGGGGTAACAGAAATCATATCCCTGGGGTTAGCGGAAAACATACATCTGGGGGTAACATAAATCATATCTCTGGGGGCTTACAGAAATCATACTCCTGGGAGTAACAGAAATCATATCCCTGGGGTGACTAAATCATATCTCTGGGGGTAACAGAAATCACACCCTGGGGGTAACAGAAATCATATCCCTGGGGGTAACAGAAATCAAACATCTGGGGGTTACAGAAATCATACCCCTGGGGTTAGCGGAAAACATACATCTGGGGGTAACAGAAATCATATCCCTGGGGGTAACAGAAATCATATCACTAGGAGTAATAGAAATCATATCACTGGGGGTAATAGAAATCATATCCCTGGGGGTAATAGAAATATTTCCTCTGGGGGTAACAGGAATCATTCCCCTGGGGGTAACAGAAAGCATACATCTGGGGGTAACAGAAATCATACCCCTGGGGGTTACAGAAATCATACCCCTGGGGTTAGCGGAAAAAATACATCTGGGGGTAACAGAAATAAAACCCCTGGGGGTAACAGAAATATTACCTCTGGGGGTAACAGAAAACATATTCCTGGGGGTAACAGAAAGCATGCATCTGGGGGTAACAGAAATCATATCACTAGGAGTAATAGAAAGCATATCACTGGGGGTAATAGAAATCATATCCCTGGGGGTAACAGAAATCCAACATCTGGGGGGGGTAACAGAAATCATACACCTGGGGTAAACAAAAATCATACCCCTGGGGATTACAGAAATATTTCCTCTGGGGGCAACAGAAATCATTCCCCTGGAAGTAACAGAAAGCATACAGCTGGGGGTAACAGAAATCATATCACTAGGAGGTAATAGAGAGCATACATTTTGGGAGATAACAGAAATCATACCCCTGGTGGTAACAGAAATATTACCTCTGGGGGTAACAGAAAACATATCCCTGGGGGTAACAGAAATCCAACATCTGGGGGTAAAAGAAATCATACATCTGGGGGTAACAGAAATAAAACCCCTTGGGGTAACAGAAATCATAGCCCTGGGGGTAACAGAAATCAAACATCTGGGGGTTACAGAAATCATACCCCTGGGGGTTACAGAAATCATACCCCTGGGGGTTACAGAAATCATACCCCTGGGGGTTACAGAAATCATACCCCTGGGGTTAGCGGAAAAAATACATCTGGGGGTAACAGAAATAAAACCCCTTGGGGTAACAGAAATCATACATCCGGGGGTAACAGAAATCATATCACTAGGAGGTAATAGAGAGCATACATTTTGGGAGATAACAGAAATCATACCCCTTGGGGTAACAGAAATCATATCCCTTGGTGCAACAGAAATCATATACCTGGGGGTCACAGGAATCATATCCCTGGGGGTAACAGAAATCCAACATCTGGGGGTAACAGAAATCATACCCCTGGGGGTAACAGAAATCATACATCTGGGGGTAACAGAAAACATATTCCTGGGGGGTAACAGAAAGCATACATCTGGGGGTAACAGAAATCAAACCCCTTGGGGTAACAGAAATCATACCCCTGGGGACAACAGAAATCATATACCTGGGGGTAACAGAAATCATACCCCTGGGGGTAACAGAAATCATACATCTGGGGGTAACAGAAATCATACATCTGGGGGTAACAGAAATCAAATTCCTGGGGGAAACAGAAATCATACCCCAGGGGTAACAGAAATCATATCCCTGGGGGTAACAGAAATCATACATCTGGGGGTGACAGAAATCATATACCTGGGGGTAACAGAAATCATATCCCTGGGGTTAACAGAAATCATACATCTGGGGGTAACAGAAATCATATACCTGGGGGTAACAGAAATCATTTCCCTGGGGGTAACAGAAATCATACATCTGGGGGTAACAGAAATCATATTCCTGGGGGTTACATAAATCATATCCCGGGTAGCAACTGAAATCATACCCCTGGGGGTAACAGAAATCATACATCTAGGGTTTACAGAAATCAAATCCCTGGAGGTTACAGAAATCATATACCTGGGGGTAACAGAAATCATACCCCTGGGGGTAACAGAAATCATACATCTGGGGGTAACAGAAATCATACATCTGGGGTAACAGAAATCAAATTCCTGGGGGTAACAGAAATCATATCCCTGGGGGAAACAGAAATCATATCCCTTGGTGCAACAGAAATCATATCCCTGGGGGAAACAGAAATCTTACATCTAGGGGGTAATAGAAAGCATAAATTTTGGGGGATAACAGAAATCATACCCCTGGGGGTAACAGAAATATTTCCTCTGGGGGTCACAGAAATCATACCCCTGGGGTTAACAGAAATCATACCCCTGGGGATTACAGAAATATTACCTCTGGGGGCAACAGAAATCATACCCCTGGGAGTAACAGAAAGCATACATCTAGGGGGTCACAAAAGCAAACATCTGGGGATAACAGAAATCATACCTCTGGGGGAAACAGAAATCTTACATCTAGGGGTAACAGAAATCATACATCTAGGGGGTAACAGAAAGCATACATCTGGGGGTAACAGAAATATTACCTCTGGGGGAAACAGAAATCTTACATCTAGGGGTAACAGAAATCATACATCTAGGGGGTAACAGAAAGCATACACCTGGGGGTAACAGAAATATTACCTCTGGGGGAAACAGAAATCTTACATCTAGGGGTAACAGAAATCATACATCTAGGGGGTAACAGAAAGCATACATCTGGGGGTAACAGAAATCATATCCCTGGGGGTAACAGAAAGCATACATCTGGGGGTAACAGAAATCAAACCCCTTGGGGAAACAGAAATCATATCCATGGGGGTAACAGAAATCATACCCCTGGGGGTTACAGAAATATTACCTCTGGGGAAAACAGAAATCATACCTCTGGGGGTAACAGAAATATTACCTCTGGGGGAAACAGAAATCTTACATCTAGGGGTAACAGAAATCATACATCTAGGGGGTAACAGAAAGCATACATCTGGGGGTAACAGAAATATTACCTCTGGGGGAAACAGAAATTTTACATCTAGGGGTAACAGAAATCATACATCTAGGGGGTAACAGAAAGCATACATCTGGGGGTAACAGAAATCATATCCCTGGGGGTAACAGAAAGCATACATCTGGGGGTAACAGAAATCAAACCCCTTGGGGAAACAGAAATCATATCCATGGGGGTAACAGAAATCATACCCCTGGGGGTTACAGAAATATTACCTCTGGGGAAAACAGAAATTTTACCTCTGGGGGTAACAGAAATATTACCTCTGGGGGAAACAGAAATTTTACCTCTGGGGGTAACAGAAATCATACATCTAGGGGGTAACAGATAGCATACATCTGGGGGTAACAGAAATATTACCTCTGGGGGAAACAGAAATTTTACATCTACTGGGGGTAACAGAAATCATACCCCTGGGGGTAACATAAATATTACCTCTGGGGAAAACAGAAATTTTACCTCTGGGGGTAACAGAAATCATACATCGAGGGGGTAACAGATAGCATACATCTGGGGGTAACAGAAATATTACCTCTGGGGTAACAGAAATCAAATTCCTGGGGGGAACAGAAATCATATCCCTGGGGAAAACAGAAATCTTACATCTAGGGGTAACAGAAATCATACATCTAGGGGTAACAGAAATCATACATCTGGGGGTAACAGAAAGCATACATCTCGGGGTAACAGAAATCATAAGAAATCATATCCCTGGGGAAAAACCTCTGGGGAAAACAGAAATTTTACATCTAGGGGTAACAGAAATCATACATCTAGGGGGAACAGAAATCATACATCTAGGGGGTAACAGAAAGCATACATCTGGAGGTAACAGAAATCATATCCCTGGGGTAACAGAAAACATATCCCTGGGGGTAACAGAAAGCATACATCTGGGGGTAACAGAAATCAAACCCCTTGGGGTAACAGAAATCATATCTCTGGGGGTTACAGAAATATTACATCTAGGGGTAACAGAAATCATACATCTAGGGGGTAACAGAAAGCATACATCTGGGGGAAACAGAAACCATATCCCTGGGGGTAACAGAAATATTACCTCTGGGGGAAACAGAAATTTTACATCTAGGGGTAACAGAAATCATACATCTAGGGGGTAACAGAAAGCATACATCTGGGGGTAACAGAAATCATATCCCTGGGGTAACAGAAATCCAACATCTGGGGGTAACAGAAAACATACATCTGGAGGTAACAGAAATCATACATCTGGGGTAACAGAAATCAAATTCCTGGGGGTAACAGAAATCATATCCCTGGGGGTAACAGAAATCATACCCCTCGGGGAAACAGAAATCTTACATTTAGGGGTAACAGAAATCATACATCTGGGGTAACAGAAATCAAATTCCTGGGGGTAACAGAAATCATATCCCTGGGGGTAACAGAAATCATACCCCTGGGGGAAACAGAAATCTTACATCTAGGGGTAACAGAAATCATACATCTGGGTGTAACAGAAGTCATACCCCTGGGGGAAACAGAAATCATATACCTGGGGGTAACAGAAATCATACATCTAGGGGGTAACAGAAAACATACATCTGGGGGTAACAGAAAACATATCCCTGGGGGTAACAGAAATCATATCCCTTGGTGCAACAGAAATCATATACCTGGGGGTAACAGAAATCATATCCCTGGGGGAAACAGAAATCCAACATCTGGGGGTAACAGAAATCATACATCTGGGGGTAACAGAAATCATATCACTGGGGGTAACAGAAATCATATCCCTGGGGGTAACAGAAATCCAACATCTGGGGGTAACAGAAATCATACATCTGGGGGTAACAGAAAACATATCCCTGGGGGAAACAGAAATCATATCCCTTGGTGCAACAGAAATCATATCCCTGGGGGAAACAGAAATCATATCCCTTGGTGCAACAGAAATCATATCACTGGGGGTAACAGAAATCATATCCCTGGGGGTAACAGAAATCCAACATCTGGGGTAACAGAAATCATACATCTGGGGGTAACAGAAATCATACACCTGGGGGTTACATAAATCATATACCTGGGGGTTACATAAATTATATACCTGGGGGTTACATAAATCATACCCCTGGGGGTAACAGAAGTCATACCCCTGGGGGTAACAGAAATCATACATCTGGGGGTAACAGAAATCATATCCCTGGGGGTAACAAAAATCATATCCCTGGCGGTAACAGAAATCATACCCCTGGGGGAAACAGAAATCATACATCTGAGGGGGTAACAGAAATCATATCCCTGGGGGTATCAGAAATCATACCACTGGGGGTAACAGAAATCATATCCCTGGGGGTAACAAAAATCATATCCCTGGGGGTAACAGAAATCATACACCTGGGGGAAACAGAAATCATACATCTGGGGGTAACAGAAATCATATACCTGGGGGTTACATAAATCATACCCCTGGGGGTAACAGAAGTCATACCCCTGGGGGTAACAGAAGTCATACCCCTGGGGGTAACAGAAATCATACATCTGGGGGTAACAGAAATCATACCCCTGAGGGTAACATAAATCATATCCCTGGGGGAAACAGAAATCATACATCTGAGGGGGTAACAGAAATCATACATCTAGGGGGTAACAGAAATCATATACCTGGGGGTTACATAAATCATATCCCTGGGGGTAACAGAAATCATACCCCTGGGGGTAACAGAAATCATACATCTAGGGGTAACAGAAATCATACATCTGGGGGTAACAGAAATCATATGCCTGGGGGAAACAGAAATCATACAGCTGAGGGGGTAACAGAAATCATACACCTGGGGGTAACAGAAACCCAACATCCGGGGGTAACAGAAATCATATCCCTGGGGGAAACAGAAATCATACATCGGAGAGGGTAACAGAAATCATACATCTAGGGGGTAACAGAAATAATACCCCTTGGGGTAACAGAAATCATACCCCTTGGGGTAACAGAAATCATATCCCTTGGGTAACAGAAATCATTCCCCTGGGGTAGCAGAAATCATTCCCCTGGGGGTAACAGAAATTACATCTGGAGGTAACAGAAATCATATCCCTGGGGGTAACAGAAATCTTAACCCTGGGGGTAACAGATATCATACATGTGAGGGTAACATAAATCTTACATCTGAGGGCAACAGAAATCATACATCTTGGGGTAACAGAAATCATAATCCTGGGGGTAACAGAAATCATACATCTGAGGGGGTAACATAAATCATACATCTGTGGGTAACAGAAATCATACCCTGGGGGTAACAGAAATCATACATCTGGGGGTAACAGAAATCATACATCTGGGGGTAACAGAAATCATATCCCTGGGGGTAACATAAATCATACATCTGGGGGTAACAGAAATCATACATCTAGTGGGTAACAGAAATCGTACCCCTGGGGGTAACAGAAATCATATCCCTGGGGGTAACAGAAAACCTACCCCAGGGTTAACAGAAATCATATCCCTTGGTGCAACAGAAATCATATCCCTGGGGGTAACAGAAATCATACCCCTTGGGGAAACAGAAATCATACATCTGGGGGTAACAGAAAACATACATCTAGAGGGTAACAGAAAGCATACATCTTGGGGTTACAGAAAATATATCCCTGGGGGTAACAGAAAGCATACATCTGGGGGTAACAGAAATAATACCCCTTGGGGTAACAGAAAGCATACATCTGGGGGTAACAGAAATCATATCCCTGGGGTAACATAAATCATATCCCTGGGAGCAACATAAATCATATCCCTGGGAGCAACAGAAATCATACCCCTGGGGGTTACAGAAATCATACATCTAGGGTAACAGAAAACATATCCCTGGGGGAAACAGAAATCATATCCCTTGGGGTAACAGAAATCCAAAATCTGGGGGTAACAGAAAGCATACATCTGGGGGTAACAGAAAACATATCCCTGGGGGTTACATAAATCATACCCCTGGGGGTTACATAAATCATACCCTTGGGGGTAACAGAAATCATATACCTGGGGGTTACATAAATCATATCCCTGGGGGTTACATAAATCATATCCCTGGGGGTAACAGAAATCATATCCCTGGGGGTTACATAAATCATACCCTTGGGGGGAACAGAAATCATACCCCTTGGGGTAACAGAAATCATACCCCTTGGGGTAACACAGAATTAATATATCTATGGTGTGACAGAGATATTTGAACAGGTGAAATAGGAGACAAAGTGTGTAATGAATACCATTGTATGTATGTCCCAGCACAGGAATTTAAAGTTATAAAATACATTTTGTACATATACTTTTTGCAAAATATAAAGTTATATTTAATTCCATGCAAATATTATTGATATATTTTGATAATTTAATTTTTTTTTAAATTAAATGCAAATACAAACCTGAGCTCAGAACATTCCAGTGGATTTCCAGTCAACTGATCCCATCACAGTCTATTTGATTCCAATCACAGTAGGCACTGAAGGAGAATCAAGATCACCACATAAACTTACATCCCTGAAAATATATTACACAAAGGTTCAGGTTGTTTACTCCAAATATAGTAACACGCAAACAGAGGTCACAGACAAAACCAAGGGTCAAGGTCAAAATACATTGTAAAAGTTATAAACAAATATTCACATTATTTCAAACTGTTGCCTGAAACAGTTACCAGGCAAATATCCGGGTTTTTTCGCAGAAGTTCAGGCTTGGTCACAGAAGTTCAGACTTGGTCACAAAAGTTCAGGCTTGGTCACAAAAGTTCAGGCTTGGTCACAGAAGTTCAGGCTTGGTCACAGAAGTTCAGACTCGGTCACAGAAGTTCAGACTCGGTCACAGAAGTTCAGACTAGGTCACAGAAGTTCAGACTCAGTCACAGAAGTTCAGACTTGGTTACAGAAGTTCAGACTTGGTTACAGAAGTTCAAACTAGGTCACAGAAGTTCAGACTTGGTCACAGAAGTTCAGACTTGGTCACAGAAGTTCAGGCTTGGTCACAGAAGTCACTGAAGTTTAGACTCGGTCACAGAAGTTCAGACTCGGTCACAGAAGTTCAGGATTGGTCACAGAAGTTCAGACTTGGTCACAAAAGTTCAGGCTTGGTCACAGAAGTTCAGGCTTGGTCACAGAAGTTCAGATTCGGTCACAGAAGTTCAAACTCGGTCACAGAAGTTCAGACTCTGTCTCAGAAGTTCAGTCTCGGTCACAGGAGTTCAGACTTGGTTACAGAAGTTCAGACATGGTTAAAAAATTGTCAGTTTGACATACTAAAAATAATACACGTTGTCCAAGTCACAGGCAGTCAAAGGTCGAGGCCAGGAGAAAAGTCATTACTGGGTCAAAGCAATATGACCATCAATCCTGACGTTAGATCCAGGTCACACTCTACGAACTGCACAACTGGTACCAGATGAATGCCAATTGATGTAATATAGATATTAATATGAGTCCCCGATCTCTAATATACTGCATCCATAGACGAATGTACCTAAAAGTACATTTAGCAGCAAACAAAAGAAACTCCCTTCTACATGTAAGCATTAGCCGAAGGTCAAGGTTAGATAGACATGAGGTCAAGGTCACACCCATTCAAAGTCAAGGTTACATCAACCAAAGGTCCAGGTCACTCTGTCAGATTTGGTTGTTTAACGATGTCACTGGTTGAGAGACTTAAATGATGCTGTTTTATCCAAGCTTCACACACACTGACAGATGTAGCGGTTTCCAGCCTGCCTCACCATAGATGTAGAGATCCTGTGTCAGTGGCCTGTGTATGGATACACCTTGTATTGATCTCGGCTAGCATATAGCATTATCACAAATTCTACTCAAGTCTGCACAGTTTTAGTCCAATATATGAAATTAAAAAAAAAAAATCCTAAAATTTCTACCAAAATACTTAATTAGTTCATTATTTCTTAAAAGAAATCATAATTTTCAAAGCCGATCAAAACATATTTACGTGAATATCAAAAAGTAAATAAATAATTTTGAGAAAAGTATTTGATCAAGCTGACAGTGCTGTTTTAAACGTGAGGATAGCGTTTCTACAGGTTCTGTGGGAGCTCGGAGCAGCTAGTATGTAGGTGACAGTCTGTATGGTTGACATTTTGTTGTTTGTCAGTGTCTTTCTCCTGTAGTTAGATACGTTAATAACAGCTATTATGACACAGTAACAAAGCACACCTCATTAAGTCTGGGTTGTGATAATGATACATTACACACAGTACATAATAAGTAATCCCCTAATGCAAAGAAAATCATATCTGTATAATTACTTGTACAATTTTGTAATTGTTCCAATAGTTTTTACTGGGTGCCTGAACAGAAACAGGAGTAGAGAAATAATAACGGTGACCTAGCTAACACAGACAACCTTCAAAAGTTACATCTAATTGTTTACACAGCATTGTAGACTTGTGTAATCTAGAGAGAAAAAAGTTTATTCCTAGCTCTGTCCACTTACAATGTACATATAACACAACCGTTTTAGTCACTAACTGAACAATTTTCACCCCTATGTCACTTTAGTGGAATCTTTCATGCATTGATATGGATGAGTCCATTATGGTCTACAGTGATGAAAGGGGTAACAGTAAATTAAGCACTGGGGTGTTTCCACAGCTTTGCCTAACCTAGCTGCTTTGGTTTGGTTTGTTTGTGTTTTAAAATTTACGTCCTATCATATATATAATTAACAGCTATATGATCATGCAGGGACATGCCAGGGTTGATTTGTTTGTGTTTTAAAATTAACCTCCTATTATTATACATGTATAATTAATAGCTATGGTCATTTAAGGACATGCCAGGTTTCGGTGGTGAAGGAAAGCCAGGGTTCCGGAGAAAAACAACGACGTACGGCCAGTACCTGGCGACTGCCCTACGTAGGCCTTGAACTCGCGACCCAGTGGTGGAGGGCTAGTGTAAGCCGAAAGTCAGACGCCTTAACCACTTGGCCACTGCAGCCACACGACCCAGTGGTGAAGGGCTATAGTGGTAGCAGAATGTCAGATGCCTTAACCACAAGGCCGCCGCGCCCCAGTGGTGGAGAGCTAGTGGTAGCAGAATGTCAGATGCCTTAACCACTAGGCCGCCGCGCCCCAGTGGTGGAGAGCTAGTGGTAGCAGAATGTCAGACTCCTAAACTACTTGGCCACCGCGACCCAGTGGTGGAGAGCTAGTGGTAGCAGAATGTCAGATGCCTTAACCACTTGGCCACCTCGACCCAGTGGTGGAGGGTTAGTTATAGCAGAATGTCAGACGCCTTAACCACTTGGCCACCGCGACCTAGTGGTGGAGGGCTAGTGGTAGCAGAATGTCAGACGCCTTAACCACCTGGTCACCGTGACCCAGTGGTGGAGGGCTAGTGGTAGTAGAATGTCAGACACCTTAACCACTTGGCCACTGCGACCCAGTGGTGGAGGGATAGTGGTAGTAGAATGTCAGACACCTTAACCACTTGGCCACCTCGACCCAGTGGTGGAGGGTTAGTTATAGCAGAATGTCAGACGCCAAAACTACTTGGCCAACGCGGCCCCGCGACCCAGTGGTGGAGAGCTAGTGGTAGCAGAATGTCAGACGCCTTAACCACTTGGCCACCGCGACCAAGTGGTGGAGGGCTAGTAGTAGCAGAATGTCAGACGCCTTAACCACTTAGCCACCGTGACCCAGTGATGGAGGGCTAGTGGTAGCAGAATGTCAGACGCCTCAACCACTTGGCCACCGCGACCCAGTGGTGGATGGCTAGTGGTAGCAGAATGTCAGACGCCTCAACCACTTAGCCACCACGACCCAGTGGTTGTGGGTTAGTTATAGCAGAATGTCAGACGCCTTAACTACTTAGCCACCGCGACCCAGTGGTGGAGGGCTAGTAGTAGCAGAATGTCAGACGCCTTAACCACTTAGCCAACACGACCCAGTGGGTGAGGGTTAGGTATAGCAGAATGTCAGACGCCTTAACCACTTAGCCACCATGACCCAGTGATGGAGGGCTAGTGGTAGCAGAATGTCAGACGCCTCAACCACTTAGCCACCATGACCCAGTGGTTGAGGGTTAGTTATAGCAGAATGTCAGACGCCTTAACCACTTAGCCAACACGACCCAGTGGGTGAGGGTTAGGTATAGCAGAATGTCAGACGCCTTAACCACTTAGCCAACACGACCCAGTGGGTGAGGGTTAGGTATAGCAGAATGTCAGACGCCTTAACCACTTAGCCAACACGACCCAGTGGGTGAGGGTTAGGTATAGCAGAATGTCAGACGCCTTAACCACTTAGCCACCACGACCCAGTGGTGGAGGGCTTAAGTCGTAGCAGAATGTCAGACGCCTTAACCACTTAGCCACCACGACCCAGTGGTGGAGGGCTTAAGTGGTAGCAGAATGTCAGACACCTTAACCACCTGGCCACCGCGACCCAGTGGTGGAGGGCTAGTGGTAGAAGAATGTCAGACACCTTAACCACTTGGCCACTGCGCCCCAGTGGTGGAGGGATAGTGGTAGTAGAATGTCAGACACCTTAACCACTTGGCCACTGCGCCCCAGTGGTGGAGGGATAGTGGTAGTAGAATGTCAGACCCCTTAACCACTTGGCCACCTCGACCCAGTGGGGGAGGGTTAGTTATAGCAGAATGTCAGACGCCTTAACCACTTAGCCAACACGACCCAGTGGGTGAGGGTTAGGTATAGCAGAATGTCAGACGCCTTAACCACTTAGCCAACACGACCCAGTGGTTGAGGGTTAGTTATAGCAGAATGTCAGACGCCTTAACCACTTAGCCAACACGACCCAGTGGGTGAGGGTTAGGTATAGCAGAATGTCAGACGCCTTAACCACTTAGCCAACACGACCCAGTGGGTGAGGGTTAGGTATAGCAGAATGTCAGACGCCTTAACCACTTAGCCACCACGACCCAGTGGTGGAGGGCTTAAGGGGTAGCAGAATGTCAGACGCCTTAACCACTTAGCCACCACGACCCAGTGGTGGAGGGCTTAAGTGGGAGCAGAATGGCAGACGCCTTAACCACTTGGCCACCGCGACCAAGTGGTGGAGGGCTAGTAGTAGCAGAATGTCAGATGCCTTAACCACTTGGCCACCGCGACCCAGTGGTGGAGGGCTAGTAGTAGCAGAATGTCAGATGCCTTAACCACTTGGCCACCGCGACCAATTGGTGGAGGGCTAGTGGTAGCAAAATGTCAGACGCCTTAACCACTTGGCCACCTGACCTAGTGGTGGAGGGCTAGTGGTAGCAGAATGTCAGACCCCTTAACCACTTGGCCACTGCGGCCCTGCGACCCAGTGGGAGGGAGCTAGTGGGAGCAGAATGTCAGACGCCTTAACCACTTAGCCAACACGACCCAGTGGTTGAGGGTTAGTTATAGCAGAATGTCAGCCGCCTTAACCACTTGGCCACCGCGACCCATTGGTGGAGGGCTAGTGGGAGCAAAATGTCAGACGCCTTAACCACTTGGCCACCGCAACCCAGTGATGGAGAGTTAGTGGTAGCAGAATGTCAGACGCCTTAACCACTTGGCCACCGCAACCCAGTGTTGCAGGGCTAGTGGTAGAAGAATGTCAGACACCTTAACCACTTGGCCACTGCGACCCAGTGGTGGAGGGCTAGTGGTAGCAGAATGTCAGACGCCTTAACCACTTAGCCACCGTGACCCAGTGATGGAGGGCTAGTGGTAGCAGAATGTCAGACGCCTCAACCACTTGGCCACCGCGACCCAGTGGTGGAGAGCTAGTGGTAGCAGAATGTCAGACGCCTTAACCACCTGGTCACCGTGACCCAGTGGTGGAGGGATAGTGGTAGCAGAATGTCAGACGCCTTAACCACTTGCCCACCGCGACCCAGTGGTTGAGGGTTTGTGGTAGCAGAATGTCAGATGCCTGAACCACTTGGCCACCACGACCCAGTGGTTACCTGCTCAACGACGCTGTGGTGGAGGCTAGTGGTAGCAGAATGTCAGACGCTTAACCACCTGGCCACCGTGACCCAGTGGTGGAGGGATAGTGGTAGCAGAATGTCAGACGCCTAAAGCTACTTGGCCACCACGACCCCGCGACCCAGTGGTGGAGGGCTAGTGGTAACAGAATGTCAGACGCCTTAACCGCTTGGCCACCGCGACCAAGTGGTGGAGGGCTAGTGGTAGCAGAATGTCAGACGCCTAAACCACTTGGCCGCTGCGGCCATGCGACCCAGTGGTGGAGGGCTAGTGGTAGCAGAATGTCAGATGCCTTAACCACTTAGCCACCGTGACCCAGTGATGGAGGGCTAGTGGTAGCAAAATGTCAGACGCCTCAACCACTTAGCCACCACGACCCAGTGGTTGTGGGTTACTTATAGCAGAATGTCAGACGCCTTAACCACTTAGCCACCACGACCCAGTGGTGGAGGGCTTAAGTGGTAGCAGAATGTCAGACGCCTTAACCACTTGGCCACCGCGACCCAGTGGTGGAGGGCT
>NW_018403857.1:34108-35072 GCF_002113885.1 Mizuhopecten yessoensis | reverse complement strand
CAGGCTGACACAGTGTAACTGTCAGGTGTAACATATAGAACCAGGCTACCATCAGGCTGACACAGTGTAACTGTCAGGTGTAACATGTAGAACCAGGCTACCATCAGGCTGACACAGTGTAACTGTCAGGTGTAACATGTAGAACCAGGCTACCATTAAGCTGTTACATGTACATTGATATCTTTAATGATTCCGTTTATTATCAACAGATGTACAAATAATGGTATTTTATCCATGTCCGCAGTGTACAATAAACAATTTTTTTAAACATTTTACAACGAGATGTTTCTCCATGTTATACACACATTCGGCTATTTAAGTGAAGCTTTGTTACAAAGACATTACACGAGTTTAAAGGATCACGAGCTTAGTAAAAGTCTACGTCAAGCCCTATGGCGGGGTTTTCACTCGACATTTCAGTCTATTGTTCGTTTTAGAATCTGTGTACATTACGGATAATTTTCTCCATTACATATAACAAAATTATTTCTGTCTCAGGTGATATTTGTGAATAAAAAGTTTTCATTTTATCAAGATAAAGAATTTCTTAAAGTGACTGCCGCAACCCGTCGGAAAAAATGCAGGTAAAATTGAAGTCATAAAATTTCATAAATATTATAAGTAAATTGGTAAGAAAAGATTTTAAATTGCAATGACTAAATTGAATCTGTGTCAAGTATAAACGTGCGGGTTGTTTACCGGATTGTTTACCGGATTGTTTACCGGCTGCTGTACTTATCTCTCCATGGGCAGGATTGAATTAGTGTTTTTAGCACAACGAGCATATCATACAACAGAATCACACAACAGAAAGATAAACTCAGAAAGTCGTGGGAATTCTAAACTTGTTGAAGGACTAGATTTGACCTATTGACCCCACTGTAACGCTTGCGACCTCCATCTTGTCCTTTACCAAATATGTTGAATTTTTAAGTGACCGACCCGTTTGAAACTCAACCCCCCC
>NW_018403857.1:13191-28215 GCF_002113885.1 Mizuhopecten yessoensis | reverse complement strand
GAGCTGGGACATTTCAGTGTGAATGGACAATCTAAAGTGACCACCCAGGTAACTCTGATAAATGTCTAATTTGTTGTTATGTCCTGAGCTGGGACATTTCAGTGTGAATGGACAATCTAAAGTGACCACCCGGGTAACTCTGATAAATGTCTAATTTGTTGTTATGTCCAGAGCTGGGACATTTCAGTGTGAATGGACAATCTAAATTGATTCCTGAGTGACCTTGGCAATAGATGTCATCATTGACCTACATTGTTGCAAGAGTATAAAATTCAGAGTATGTTTGTGTTTGTTTGAAGCTTAAATGTTCTCGCTTAACCTCTTAGGTTGCAGAAAGATAGGTGTCTACAGAGACAAAACCGAAAAAATACAGAAGGTAGATAATGAGGTCTGAAGGTTGCGATGAGGGCAGCAGGTTAAGTCTTGTTCATTTAATAAATCCCCTAACAAAAAAACATAGAAGGAAACCCTTGATTCTGCATAGGGCACATTATCACACAGAGGGCATCACACAGAGGGCATTACAAAGAGTGCACCAAAAAGAGGGAACCACACAGAGGACATCACAGTGTCGTTCCCTGATCAACATGCACTCTTCAGGATCCCTGTTTCACTGCAGGCAAAACGCAAAAGAGTTCCACTTTAGTTCTAATACACACAGTTATCTCCCCTTTATTTTGTTTTGTATATAAATGTGACTGACTGGGTTAAGGTACTCACTGTTGACCACTTTAGTTCTAATACACACAGTTATCTCCCCTTTACATTGTTTAGTATATAAATGTGACTGACTGGGTTAAGGTACTCACTGTTGACCACTTTAGTTCTAATACACACAGTTATCTCCCCTTTATTTTGTTTTGTATATAAATGTGACATTGACTGGGTTAAGGTACTCACTGCTGACCACTTTAGTTCTCATACACACAGTTATCTCCCCTTTATTTTGTTTTGTATATAAATGTGACATTGACTGGGTTAAGGTACTCACTGCTGACCACTTTAGTTCTTATACACACAGTTATCTCCCCTTTATTTTGTTTAGTATATAAATGTGACATTGACTTGGTTAAGTTACTCACTGCTGTCCACTTTAGTTCTAATACACACAGTTCTCTCCCCTTTATTTTGTTTTGTATATAAATGTGACATTGACTGGGTTAAGGTACTCACTGCTGACCACTTTAGTTCTCATACACACGGTTATCTCCCCTTTATTTTGTTTTGGATATAAATGTGACTGACTGGGTTAAGTTACTCACTGCTGTCCACTTTAGATCTAATACACACAGTTATCTCCCCTTTATTTTGTTTAGTATATAAATGTGACATTGACTTGGTTAAGTTACTCACTGCTGTCCACTTTAGTTCTAATACACACAGTTATCTCCCCTTTATTTTGTTTAGTATATAAATGTGACTGACTGGGTTAAGTTACTCACTGCTGTCCACTTTAGTTCTAATACACACAGTTGTCTCCCCTTTATTTTGTTTTGTATATAAATGTGACATTGACTGGGTTAAGGTACTCACTGTAGACCAATTTAGTTCTAATACACACAGTTATCTCCCCTTTATTTTGTTTAGTATATAAATGTGACATTGACTTGGTTAAGTTACTCACTGCTGTCCACTTTAGTTCTAATACACACAGTTGTCTCCCCTTTATTTTGTTTTGTATATAAATGTGACTGACTGGGTTACAGTACTCACTGCTGACCACTTTAGTTCTAATACACACAGTTATCTCCCCTTTATTTTGTTTTGTATATAAATGTGACAATGACTGGGTTACGGTACTCACTGTTGACCAGATCAGCTCCGTTGCTTTAAGCGACAGCCTAAATTATTGGAGTCCAGGGTTCATATCTGTATCTGGACATAATGTGTTTTTGCACGCGGAACACTATATAGTGTCGTCAATTTTGTTTTTGTTTATTTCAGCTTTACTTAATTGATAGAAAAAATATAATAAAGCTGAAATAAACAGATTATTGTGTCCGCAGCTCTAATTCTAGAAATATTTTCTAATTCACATACAGAAACTATGTGCGTTGTTGAACTTGTGGGGTTATACAGTATAAATAGCAGTGATATTTCAGGATTTTGTTAGTAAGGTGAATTCACAAGCTCAGAATGACAGTTAAAATTTGCATTCATTACATTCTTCTGACTTACAAGTCCCTAAAAACACACAACTTCAACAATGCATATAGTTTCTGTATGTGAATTAGAAAATATTTCTAGAATCGAAGCTGAAGACACAATAGTCTGTTTGTCTTTTTGTCTGTTTGTCTGTTTATTGCTTTCCAGGTTATTTACTGTCTTTATGATACACCAAATGGCAAACGTTGCGAATAAATAAACAAAGAAGGGCTATGATTTTGCTGGTACACAGATTCATGGAGCTGAACAAAAATTTTGCAGTTCATTTTAAAAGGAAACCTCATGAAAAGTGGATGATAATAGGGCAATAATTATAAGTAAGTGCCTGTCAATGACACGCGTTAAGGTGTGGATGTGTCTACACACATAAAACACACACAAAACGTCCTTAGAAAGAAAGTCACCCAATACACCTTGACATTCAAAAGAAAGTAATTTACATAAAACTACTGTCGTTTTATTTTTCAACAGATGTCCATATTAAGGAACTAGGATTAAAACCTAAACATATACATCAACAAGAAAGGTACAACTGTACAATCAAATAAAGATGAACATTCTTAAAGAATTAAAGCTGCTTGAAATATACTGTTATACCCTTCCGGCTCTTTCAAATGAACCTGTCTTAAGACCATCACTTCTGTGCTTACAGTAGAACTTGTCTAGATAGACCATCATTTATGTGTTTACAGTAGAACCTGTCTAGAGAGACCATCATTTCTGTGTTTACAGTAGAACCTGTTTAAAGAGACCATTACTTCTGTGTTTACAGTAGAACCTATTCTGAGAAACCATCATTTCTCTGTTTACAGTAGAACCTGTCTAGAGAGACCATCACTTCTGTGTTTACAGCAGAACCTGTTTAGAGAAACCATCACTTCTGTGTTTACAGTAGAACCTGTCTAGAAAGACCATCACTTCTGTGTTTACAGGAGAACCTGNTGACCACTTTAGTTCTAATACACACAGTTATCTCCCCTTTATTTTGTTTTGTATATAAATGTGACATTGACTGGGTTAAGGTACTCACTGTAGACCACTTTAGTTTTAATACACACAGCTATCTCCCCTTTATTTTGTTTAGTATATAAATGTGACTGACTGNTTTACAGGAGAACCTGTCTAGAGAGACCATCACTTCTGTGTTTACATCAGAACCTGTTTAGAGAGACCATCACTTCTGTGTTTACAGTAGAACCTGTCTAGAGAGGCCATCACTTCTGTGTTTACATCAGAACCTGTCTATAGAGACCATCACTTCTGTGTTTACAGTAGAACCTTCTTATAGAGACCATCACTTCTGTGTTTACGGGAGAACCTGTCTAGAGAGACCATCACTTCTGTGTTTACAGTAGAACCTGTCTAGAGAGATGATTACTTCTGTGTTTACGATAGAACCTGTCTATAGAGACCATCACTTCTGTGTTTACAGTAGAACCTTCTTATAGAGACCATCACTTCTGTGTTTACAGTGGAACCTGTCTAGAGAGTCTAATACTTCTGTGTTTACAGTAGAACCTGTCTAGGGAGACCATCACTTCTGTGTTTAGAACCTGTAGAGATACTATTTACCTTTGGAAAAGGTTCCAAAATTTGAATAATCTTTAAGTGACCCTCAATTAATTTTAAAATTGTCTTTATTATAGCCTGTAATTATAAACAACTTTATTTTTTTATTTGCAACATTACCATGACTTACACAAGTTAATCACATACGGCAAAATTTGGCGTGATTGTTTTAACTCGAAATATAACACCTGATAGGAAAACAGCACTCCAAATTACAGGTCATGTTATATACTTCCCTGAATTACCACTGAAATATCCCACTCAAAACTACCACTCAAATATATACTACTATAAATTACCATTCCAGTATACCACTATAAAGTACTATTTGAATATGCTGTATCAGATTATATTACCACTGCAATATATCTCTCCAAATTATCACTCTTCAAATTACCAATGAAATGTACTTCTCCAAATTACCACTCAAATATATATATTACTCCAAATTACCACTCAAACATACTACCAGATACTCAAAATTAGCACTCAAATATAGTTCTCAAACTTACCACTTAAATATAGTTCTCAAACTTACCACTTAAATATAGTTCTCAAAACTACCTCTCAAATAATCTTATCCAACTTACCACTCAAACATACTACCAGGTACTACAAATTACCTCAAAAATATAGTTCTGAAGCTTAATTACAAATATACAACTCCAACTTACCACTCAAATAGGAGTGAAACGATTCACCGCGATTATGGTGAACCGCGATTACTTGCTCCCGATTCGATTCTCGATTCACAACTCTGATATTTCGATTCGATTCTTACAAATAGACGCACTCCTAGTCCTGTTAAAACGCAGATTTTGATTGGCCAACACACTTTGCGTAGGCCAATCAAATTGCGCATTGCTGTTACTGCAAACATGGAGTACGAGTTAGCCGACCCGCCCGCATCATATAAATCTCCTGTGTGGAAACACTTTGGGTTTCCAATCGTCGACGGAAAAACGGAAAAAAATGTCACTATTTGCAAGATATGTTATTTAAAGATGTCATACAAAGCTGGCTCGACGACAGCAATGAACGCACATCTAAAACGTAAACACAATGTGGACTGTGATAAAGCTGCTTCGGTCAGTTCGGAGTCTTCCGCTAACAACGATCGTCGGTCTGAACAAAAACCAGAACATGTTGATATGCTCATTTTCCTAGCAAAAAACTTTGTAGTTTAAATGCATATGTGTTTACTCTTTATTGCTTTAAGTGAAGTTATCACATTATAGTAATTCCAGTTGAACTTTCAAGAATTGTTCAAGAACTTGTGAATATTGATTCATTTCTAGTCAAGGATCTATCTGGTCAAAAGATTATGTGTGTTAAGTTTTTGTGATACATTTCTTTCAATATGTCAGAAGTAGACAAAGACTTAATTGTTTACAGTGCTCTGATGCATGACTGCAATGTTTATATGATTTTGCAATAAACTTGCAACTTGTAAAAGTAATTTTACCTATTTACAAAGTGGTTTTTTTCTGACTTCTCATCTAAATTAGTAAATATGTTTGAAAAATCATGTATTTCTTGGATGCTAATAATCGAATCGAAATTAATCGAATCGGAAGTCACAAATCGAGATTCGAATCGAATCGAGATATACCCGAATCGTTGCATCCCTACACTCAAATATACAACTACAACTTACCACTCAAATAAACAACTCCAACTTACCACTCAAATATATACAACTCCAACTAACCACTCAAATATAATTACAACTCCAACTAACCACTCAAATATACAACTCCAACTTACCACTCAAATATATACAACTCCAACTTACCACTCAAATATACAACTCCAACTTACCACTCAAATATATACAACTCCAACTTACCACTCAAATATACAACTCTAACTTACCACTCAAATATACAACTCCAACTTACCACTCAAATATACAACTCATACAGAAAAATTAGAGTTCTCAAAATTACCACTCATACAAAAACATTAGAGTTCTCAAAATAACCACTCAAATATCCTGACTAATTCATTTAGGAGAACATTATAACATTACAATGATTTAGGAAGAGCCACACTTATAATCCAAATTCAAGCCAGGTCATCCCTGGTTATAAAAACTTCGGCTTTAAATTGTGTGAGCTGTGTACACATTACGTCGTATTTATGTACGTAAACATACTAACAAGTAACAACATTTTATCTAAAAGAAGATTACTTAAAAAATGGATTAGACAGCTTAACTGGTACATTGTAAGTCTTGAATGAATAAGACATTATTTTTATGGTTAGGGGTGAAAGACACAATATAAAACATAGGAAATACTATACGTACGACTTATACACGTACGACTTCTCCCACAACCACTTCAGGTTTCCCGTCTCATTGGATAAACCTGGTAGGAGTTGGTAAACGTTTTTGATTACCCACTTTGAATTAACACCTTGGACGTGATTACACTGGTCCATCTTTTCATGACGATGTCACATAAGTATTCTTTTCAATGTCAGTATCAGGGACAGCCATCAACTATGATGTCACAATGGAAGATGATGTCGCAAAGCATTGCTACTTGACAACATAATTAGAATACACTAGTAGGTAACAAAACACGTTTAGCAACTCCCAACGAGTTGGGTGTAAGGATACATAAACTGCTTGTAAAAAAAAGATATGGTAGTTATAGACAGGTACTAGTTACAGACAAGTGGTAGTTATAGACTGGTGGTAGTTATAGACAGGTAGTAGTTATACACAGGTACTAGTTATAGACAGGTGGTAGTTATAGACAGGTGGTAGTTATAGACAGGTGGCAGTTATAGACATGTGGGAGTTATAGACAGGTACTAGTTACAGACAAGGGGTAGTTATAGACAGGTACTAGGTACAGACAAGGGGGAGTTATAGACTGGTGGGAGTTATAGACAGGTACTAGTTACAGACATGTGGTAGTTATAGACCGTTGGTAGTTATAAACAGGGGGTAGCTATAGACAGGGACAGTTATAGACAGAGGGAGTTATAGACAGGTACTAGTTACAGACAAGGGGTAGTTATAGACTGGTGGGAGTTATAGACAGGTACTAGTTACAGACAAGGGGTAGTTATAGACATGTGGGAGTTATAGACAGGTAGAAGTTATACACAGGTACTAGTTATAGACAGGTAGAAGTTATACACAGGTACTAGTTATATGCAGGCCTAGGAGATAGTTATAGACAGGAGGTAGTTATAGACAGCTGGCTGTTCTAGACAGGTGGTAGTTATGGACAGGTGGTAGTTATACACAGGTACTAGTTATATGCAGGCCTAGGAGATAGTTATAGACAGGAGGTAGTTATAGACATGTGGTAGTTATAGAGAGGGGGCTGTTATAGACAGGCGGTAGTTATAGACAGTTAGTAGTTATACACAGGTGCTAGTTATACACAGGTACTAGTTATATGCAGGCCTAGGAGATAGTTATAGACAGGTGATTGTTATAGACAGGTAGTAGCTATACACAGGTACTAGTTATATGCAGGCCTAGGAGATAGTTATAGACAGGTTGTAGTTATAGACTGGTGGGAGTTATAGACAGGTGGGAGTTATAGACAGGTACTAGTTACAGACAAGTGGTAGTTATAGCCTGGTGGTAGTTATAGTCAGGTGGTAGTTATACACAGGTACTAGTTATAGACAGGTTGTAGCTATTGACAGGAGGTAGCTATTGACAGGTGGTAGTTATAGACATGTGGTAGTTATAGACAGGTGGCTGTTATAGACAGGTGGTTGTTATAGACAGGTAGCTGTTATATACATGTGGTTGTTATAGACAGATGGTTGTTATAGACAGGTGGCCGACATTTGCAAAGTTTGATACATTCAGATAACATTGTACACAAGAAACATTTTTATTCCAGCCTCTTAGTGTTACTGAAGTTAATTGAAAATTTAACTTAATACTCAAAGTAAACATCATTTACAATGGTCACATCATTGTAGAGCCAACAAAAGGTTTTTTCTATAAGTGACAACTCTGTATATCTAAATATCACCAGGGTATAGAAGTCGGGACAGAAACTCATCTAGATCTCTCAGCAGGATGGAAACATTCTAATGTATAATGATGGAGTCAACAGATCCTATCCCTACCACATACATTGAACAGTAATAGGTCTAAGCTCCCCACAACTTATACATCAATTTACAATGTGTTAGATATGTATCATCATATATCAACAGTATGTACTTTAAACTTTTAAACCTCAACAGTTCACTATACATTTTAACCTCAGTCAGTAATATTTGGTTAACACTACAGGGCCCAGAGAATTTGTTATAGCTATATTTGGACCTATACTGAGGTAATATTACATCTTTTAGGTGTAGATCATGCAATTTCCAGTGAAAAATGCCACCCCGATGATGGTTCTTGTCCAATTATCAGCTGTGACAAATTCTCAGGTCCCTGTGTCAACTCTACCACAGCAGGGTCCTGGGACATTGTTACAGCTATATTTGGACCTGAACTGTGGTGTTCAGAGTAATTTTACATGTTTCAGGGGTTTAGATCAATTTTCATTAAACATTGGGGTGGTAATTTTACCGAAAGTCGATCTAAACTCCCTTAAGCAGTTTACATGTAGGTCCAAACATAGTTAATACAAATTAGCATGTCCCTGTGGTCAAATCTACAAGCTAAGAAAATATTCTTCAAATTCCTGTATTAAACATGAGCAGGGCTGAAATGTCAAATATCTTCTGCAATTCTGAATTCTGATACGGGGTGTTATGTAATTTAATGTATGCAGTCTTGGCAAGCAGACTGTCGAACATTTGAAAAAAAAATCTGCAAAACTTATTTAACTTCAACGGGTTACAACTTTTTTAACGAGACGTGCATTTGAAGTAAGTTAGCGGAATGGTCACGTACAATGACAATGCCCCGAACTGCTGAAATGTGTGTGTACTTACCTTTGGAAATGTCGAGTACACCGAATTAGACCAGCTATGTCCTATTGAGCAATATAAACACACACAATACCACTGCGTGGCTTTTCTCACATGTCCCACACAAGGAAACAGACACCAGCAGACTTGATCGAAAACCGGCTAAAAATCATATTTCATTCAGTAGCCGCTATCCCAGTTCTTATATGTTGTTTGCACTGCCTCACAAGACAAATGGCGATATGCGAAAAGTCACCTATTTACCGAAATCTACATCAGAGATCAGCCAAGCGTATGATGTTCATATAAAGAGGCTACAAACGAAAGTCAAGCTTTCTATCGTATGTAGTGTACCCCGAATGTTGTACCTATATATATATACACACACACATGTATGGGTCTGTATAGCTACATGTACACTACGAAACAGGCGGTCGCGCCTGAATGATTTCAAACGCTTTGACAACATTTGTATCGGACGGTAGCTAGTAAAATGAAAAGCTGATAGATATACATAGTCAAGCATTGTTAGCTTAGTGATGTATGTTTCATTTTTATTTTATTATTTGTTTTGTGAAAACATTTGACAAAACCAGAAAACAAAGTTGAACTTTTTATACAAATGAACCGATTTCTAATGGTTCTGTAATACATTTTTTAATTATGATTCAGAAACATTACTGAACGTTTGGAATTTTTTTCTGATCGGGTTAACTTGATTGGAACACTGGTAATTTCTAGTGTATGTAGTTGTATGATCTACTAATGCTTATAATGCCTTTCTTTATGTGTTTATTTTAAGTGTTTCTCTTTACCTTGTAGATTAAAAATATTCACGAGTTTAAGAATTAAGATGACAATATGAACTGAAATGTTGACCCTCCCCCGTGTGACGTCACAGTCCGGAGAGGTCTGTAAGAGGAACGATCGTTTTATTGTTGAAGTACCGAAACAACTTACAAAAAGTACCGAAACAACTTACAAAAAGTACCGAAAAGTACCGAAACAACTTACAAAAAGTACCGAAACTACTTACAAAAAGTACCGAAACCTCTTATTTTTGAAGTACCGAAACTACCGTGTACCGAAACGACTGTACCCCGTTTTATTTACGTGTTGTCGGATTTAGTGTTAATTGAAATACAAATAATTTGTAAGTAATCAAGCTTGTGTATGCATTCACATAGATTCTAATACTGTTAAATTATTCGTTTATGTTTTTACAAGACGTCAAACTTAATAAATATCGCTAAAATATTAACGGTATATGTCTTCTCTGATTTATACATATTTTCATGGTAAATATCATATGAAGAAAATGACTTTCAACGTGAGTATATAATGTTACATTGACCCCATCCAATGTCCCTTTACCCAGAGTCTATGTGTTCCAGAAACCCAATACAGTGGGCAAACTTTTGTTCTTGTTACACACCTTAAACACTAGACATTATTCAAATGTTTGAAAGAATAAAAAGAGATGTTTCTCACGTCAATAGTCGGGGATATTCCAAAGGGGGCTCGGGTTCGGGACTTTGAGTAAAATATGACGTAAATTGTTATGATTTCGATTAATTATACACAAACGTCAGTAAACACCTTTATGCAGTGTTTATACACATTCTTAAACCTTATACAAATAGAGGGCACGGACCAGGTATAAAACATTGGATAAAACGTGTGGTTAGTATTTACGTGTATCATTAATAGAAATTATAACAATTAACGTCATATATTACTCCAATTCGACCTGTCACCGAGGCGGTCAGACCCCTACTGCAGCCCTGGCGACCTGTCACCCAGGCGGCCAGACCCCTCCTGTAGACCTGGCACCCTGGCACCAAGAAGGTCAAACTCATATTGCTTACCTGTCACAACCAGACAGTCAGAATACAAATAGAGGGCACGGACCAGGTATAAAACATTGGATAAAACGTGTGGTTAGTATTTACGTGTATCATTAATAGAAATTATAACAATTAACGTCATATATTACTCCAATTCGACCTGTCACCGAGGCGGTCAGACCACTACTGCAGCCCTGTCGACCTGTCACCCCGGCGGTCAGACCCCTACTGCAGCCCTGTCCACCTGTCACCGAGGCGGTCAGACCCCTCCTGCAGCCTTGTCTACCTGTCACCGAGGCGTTCAGACCCCTACTGCAGCCCTGTCGACCTTTCACCCAGGCGGCCAGACCCCTACGGCAGCCCTGTCGACCTGTCACCCAGGCGGTCAGCCCCCTACTGCAGCCCTGTCGACCTGGCACCGAGGCGGCCAGACCCCTACTGCAGACTTGTCTACCTGTCACCGAGGCGGTCAGACACCTACTGCAGCCTCGTCTACCTGTCAGCAGGGCGGTCAGACCCCTACTGCAGCCCGGTCGACCTGTCACCCAGGCGGTCAGCCCCCTACTGCAGCACTGTCGACCTGTCACCCAGGCGGCCAGGCCCCTCCTGTCGACCTGGCACCCTGGCACCCATATATTACTCCAATTCGACCTGTCACCGAGGCGGTCAGACACCTACTGCAGCCTCGTCTACCTGTCAGCAGGGCGGTCAGACCCCTACTGCAGCCCGGTCGACCTGTCACCAAGGCGGTCAGACCCCTACTGCAGCCTTTTCAATCTGTCACCGAGGCGGTCAGACCCCTACTGCAACCTTGTCTACCTGTCACCGAGGCGGGCAGACCCCTACTGCAGCCCTGTCGACCTTTCACCCAGGCGGCCAGACCCCTACGGCAGCCTTGTCTAACTGTCACCGAGGCGGTCAGACCCCTACTGCAACCCTGTCGACCTGTCACCGAGGCGGTCAGACCACTACTGCAGCCCTGTCGACCTGTCACCAAGGCGGTCAGACCCCTACTGCAGCCTTGTCGACCTGTCACCGAGGCGGTCAGACCACTACTGCAGCCCTGTCGACCTGTCACCGAGACGGTCAGACCCCTACTGCAGCCCTGGCGACCTGTCACCCAGGCGGTCAGACCCCTACGGCAGCCCTGTCGACCTGTCACCCAGGCTGTCAGACCCCTACTGCAGCCCTGTCAACCTGTCACCCAGGCGGTCAGACCCCTCCTGCAGCCCTGTCGACCTGTCACCGAGACGGTCAGACCCCTACTGCAGCCCTGGCGACCTGTCACCCAGGCGGCCAGACCCATACTGCAGCCCTGTCGACCTGTCACACAGGTGGCCAGACCCCTACTGCAGCCCTGTCGCCCTGTCACCCAGGCGGGCAGACCCCTACTGCAGCCCTGTCGACCTGTCACCCAGGCGGCCAGACCCCTCCTGTCGACCTGGCACCCTGGCACCAAGAAGGTCAAACTCATATTGCTTACCTGTCACAACCAGACAGTCAGATCCCTCATACCGACCTGTCACCTTGGCACCCAGGCGGTCAAACCCCTCCTGCCGACCTGCTGACCTGTCACCTTGACACCCAGACCCCATCTACCGACTTGCACCTTGGCACCAAGACAGTCAGACTTCTCCTGCTGACATGTCACCTTGACACCCAGACCCCATCTACTGACTTGCACCTTGGCACCAAGACAGTCAGACCTCTCCTGCCGACCTTTCACCCCTGCTGACCTGTCACCTTGGCACCCAGACTAGCTGACCCCTCCTGCTGTCCTGTCACCTTGGCACCCAGACCCTCTTGCTGATCTGCCACCTGGGCACCCAGACGGTCAGACTCATTCTGCCGACCTGTCACCTTGGCACCCAGGCGGTCAAACCCCTCCTGCCGACCTGCTGACCTATCACCTTGACACCCAGACCCCTCCTACCTACCTTTAACAATGGCACCCGGACCGTCAGATCCTCCTACTGACCTTTAACCGTGGCACCCAGACGGTCAGACTCATCCTGCCGACCTGTCACCTTGGCACCAAGACGGTCTAACCCCTCCTGCTGTCCTGTCAACTTGGCACCCAGACCCTCTTGCTGATCTGTCACCTTGGCACCCAGGCGGTCAGATCTCTCCTGCTGACATGTCACCTTGGCACCCAGGCATTCAGACCCCTCCTGCCGACCTGTCACCCAGACGGTCTAACCCCTCCTGCTGATCTGTCACCTTGGCACCCAGGCGGCCAGACCCCTACTGCAGCCCTGTCGACCCGTCACCCAGGCGGTCACACCCCTCCTGTCGACCTGTCACCCTGGCTCCCAGTCGGTCTGACCCCTCCTGCTGTCCTGTCACCTTGGCACCCAGACCCTCTTGCTGAAGTGTCACCTTGGCACCCAGACGGTCTGACCCATCCTGCTGACCTGTCACCTTGGCGGTCTGACCCCTCCTGCTGACCCGTCACCTTGGCACATAGGCTGTCAGTCTCCTCCTGACCCGGGACTTATTCTTTACGCCTCCTTTGTGTACATAATAAGTCTGTTACACACTGTGCGTTAAAACAGCTAGGAACTGCTTACTCGTGCTCGAAAGATAGAGCACATCATACCTGTGCTAGATACAAATTTTGGTGTACACATACAAGACACTGAATGGAACAAGCTCCTCAGTACCTACAGGAGCTTGTTTCCCATCAGCCGTCACGATCACTGCGGGCGGAGACAGAATCATTGTTGTGTGTCCCAAAATCTCGTACTGTGACCTATGGAAACCAATGTTTTGGGAGGGTTTCGGCCACGTTTTGGAACAGCTTACCATCTGCTATTAGAAAGTCAAAAACCCTGGCCAAATTCAAGAGGGACATCAAAACTCACCTCTTCATGTCTGCATTTTAGGGTCTTTGCAGAGACGTCATGAAAATACTTAAGTATTGAACTGTTTTTGTATGTTATTTATTATCTATTTGAATGACACAGCTTTGCAAGCAAACAACATAATGCGCGCTAGCGCATTATCATTTGTTTGCTTGCAAAGCTGTGTCATTCAAATAGATAATAAATACCATACAAAAACAGTTCAATACCTATATTTACGTTTTCTCTGCCTCTTATGTTCTTTTTTAACTTATAATTTATATTTCAAATTAAAAATGCCCGCCTTATCGACAGTCCACACAATTTTGTTCAATAGTTTGAACAGCGTATTGTCGCGTGCTGATTGGCAAACAAAGTAGCACTTTGAAATTTCAACAAACACTTCAATTTTATTCCACAATTCAGTATCAATACAATTGCGTATGATATGTCTATAGGGTGATTTAAGTTTATCAATAGAAATCTGAGCTGAAAGTTAGATTTGAAATTGTTTCGATTTTCCCCGGAACAAATTTCGCGCTTGGACAAATACAGTGAACACCGTAAATCCGACTTGCCCTCCACGAGGGAGTTATTTTTGGAAGTTAATTCGAACTTTTCACTTTGCTCATTTTGTGAAGAATCCAGGCGTGAATTTATTTGTTGATTGTATGGGAACCTGACAACAGTCGGTAGATTCTATAACAGCCTCGTTATTTGACATGTCGTCAGAAACTAAGGAACCGTGGATGCGAGACGCGTGAAACTGATAGCGTTTGAAGTGAGTGATCTTGCGACGGAGCACAGATTCGTTACAAATGTCTGAAATGTTTATGTGTGCTGTGACTTATATCAGTAGGTCTTGTATCATATGTGTCAGTAGGTCTATAGATTATGTGTATTTCAGGTAATTTAAGTCCCATCAACGACACAGCTTTCAAAGAGGCTATATAGTGACAATGCCATGCAAATGTAAATATCACCAGTTACTTGTTCAATTATGTGCACATTGCGATGATTATCTGCTTGCCTAAATGTATAAAAGTTATTGTAAGCCTTCGTTTTTGTTTCACAATTATAACTATTATCCATATGTTGTAAAGCGCTTTAGAGTAATTTTACGTATTATATAGGGCGCTATATAAATGTTGTATATCATTATTATTATCAATATTATTATTATTGTTCATCCCATTGCTAACTTTCGCCCGGAAAGAGACCAGGATGCCGACATATTGGGACAGAGCGTGACAATCGCTTTATCATTTATCTTTCTCCTGTGGAAATCAAATTTTGTTAATTATGTAAACAAAAACACTATTTAAACTAACTCAAAGTCGAAGAAGCTTGGACAAAAAATGAACAAAGGAGAAACAAGGGGCCCAGAGGGCCTGTATCGCTCACCTGGATATGTATGCAATTATGATAAGATATTCTCATTAAGAGCAATACAGCAAATAAATCTCCAGGACCTGGCCACTGGATACTATGAATAAAATACAATAAAAAAAATATGTTGCTGCACCGTTCCAAGTTTATCGCAATAGGGAGTTAAAGTTTTTCTTAACATGCACAGGAAACAAAAAAAAACTGAAACTATACATGAAACGCAAAACATTGCTGCCAGAAAGGTCCAGATAGATCCAAGTGTTGTTGGAGTGTCCTTATTGAAACTTAAATTCTCAGGGAAA
>NW_018403857.1:8643-9142 GCF_002113885.1 Mizuhopecten yessoensis | reverse complement strand
ACTAGTGTTCCTGGTTGTCGTTGTCAGTAGCATGGATCTTTGTGTCATATAACAGAATCATTGAGGCTATGATGGTACTAACTAGTGTTCCTGGTTGTCGTTGTTAGTAGCATGGATCTTTGTGTGATATAACAGAATCATTGAGGCTATGATGGTACTAACTAGGGTTCCTGGTTGTCGTTGTCAGTAGCATGGACCTTTGTGTGATATAACAGAAACATTGATGCTATGATGGTACTAACTAGTGTTCCTGGTTGTCGTTGTCATCTTTGTGTGATATAACAGAAACATTGAGGCTTTGATGGTACTAACTAGTGTTCCTGGTTGTCGTTGTCATCTTTGTGTGATATAACAGAAACATTGAGGCTATGATGGTACTAACTAGTGTTCCTGGTTGTCGTTGTCAGTAGCATGGACTGGACAACTTCTGCATTTCCTTTGTTTTATTGATTTTGAGCCCAAATTAAAGTTTGTCCATGCATCAGTATTGTCCTTTTTT
>NW_018403857.1:1381-3147 GCF_002113885.1 Mizuhopecten yessoensis | reverse complement strand
ATTGTACAGTATGTGTATAGGCATGGATGTGCATGTGTGTGCAGAGGTATGTACATGTATGTATGAATGATGCATGTATGTATATATGCAGTGTGTGTGGAGTATGTATGTATGTGTGTTGTGCGTATGTATGTGTATATATGTGTGTATCTTGTGTGTATATGTTGTATGTATATGTGCTTAAGCATACTTTTGAGTATAGGAATGTGGGCCTAATTATGTACTAAGGCTTATATGAATTGAAGGTGAGACGGTGTGGAGACAGGAGCACAGATATGGATATATGTATGTATTTGATGTGTGTTTGAAATTACTTGTATAATATGTTGATGTATGTCTAATATGTATATGTCTATGAAATGAAAAAAATCAATAAAAAAAAATAAACAAATCATCCTATTAAAGAGGCTCCACCCTTTCGCAATTAGCCATCAGAATCCAATGAAAGTTCCACATGATGGTTATGTCACTATGTAGAGATGATTTTATGAAAATCTAAGCATTCCGATAAACTGGGGATTTTTGTAAAAAATACCGAAAAATTGAATATTTGTCAAATTCAACACTTTCACATTTTTTGAGCGTGTGGCATTGTTCAAAACTATTACAACAATAAAATAATGAAAAGAAACATTGCTTATCAACCCTACAAATATTTTATTTATCATAAAATATCTACAAGTTGCTAAATACAAGCCAAAAGCAAACAGGACACATAGTTTCATACAAAAAGAGTGAAAAATTGAACCAAATACACTCAAAGTCTTTATAATTAATTTATTTTACATTTTACAAATATTTTGATGCTGATGAGAGTTGTCTACCGTGAAAAGAAATCAGAACTTTTTGCAGAGGGATAGCACTGTTAGCACGTGATACGTACAGGTGAGGTCGGTAAACAAAACACGTCAGTTTGTATTCCATGCGCCTCATATACGACCTTCTTGAAGTCGTCTGATCGTATGTCAGTGTTTTCCCGTGAGTTAATTAATGTCTTTGTATCATAAGCTTTATTTCTTAAGTACGTGTGATTACACATTTCCAAGTTAAGTCCGATATCGGGTGTTGACATATCACGTCACGCACGTGTACTATTGTTTACCCGGTGTTACTATAATTTACACTACGGTAATGGAATGCCCGATATGCAATACGGAAATGACGTTCCTAAGCGAGAACACCGACTACGAGGTCGGTTAGCGCTCCATAAAGAATATGTTCATTGCCAAGTGAGCACAGAAATTTGACACGCAGAAATTTGAACGTTATAGCGAAATGGGATGGAAAAAGGTATTTAGAATACTGAGAGAGTGTGTCTAACACCTATCGCGGTGGAATTAAACCCAGGAGAGTGGACCCCATAGAGCACGTGCTGATGAAACAAATGACACAGCCCGTTGCCCTGTGACGCTGTTTGAAAAATATTGTTCCAGGTTGCACCCAAATTCCGATCCCGATCATTTCTACTTCCAGATCGTATCCAAACCCAAAGGAGATATATGGTTTTCCCAAGTCCCCGTTGGACACAACAAGCTGGCCAATATAGTAAAAAACATAACAATTCTTGCTGGATTCAAAGGTTTCTATACAAACCATTCCCTGCGAGCTACAACAGCTACGAGATTGTTTCAGGGAAATGTGTCGGAACAACTGATTATGGAGCAAACGGGCCATCACAGTACCGCTGTGTACCGATACAAGCGCGCGAGTGACGATCAAAAACGCAGTGTTTCCCGCGTTATCCAATCGTCATGTACAAATCCAGA
>NW_018403857.1:0-111 GCF_002113885.1 Mizuhopecten yessoensis | reverse complement strand
CCTCTATGGCTACCACTAGTGTTCCCAGTCCGGTTCCTCCCCCTCAATGGCTACCACTAGTGTTCTTAGTCCGGTTCCTCCCCCTCTATGGCTACCACTAGTGTTCTCAGT
>NW_018403856.1:4550-4661 GCF_002113885.1 Mizuhopecten yessoensis | reverse complement strand
AACTACATGTACTAACAACTACATGTACTAACAACTACATGTACTCACAATTGCATATACTAGTAACTACATGTACTAACAACTACATGTACTAGTAACTGCATGTACTAT
>NW_018403856.1:0-111 GCF_002113885.1 Mizuhopecten yessoensis | reverse complement strand
ACTACATGTACTAACAACTACATGTACTAATAACTACATGTACTAGTAACTACTTGTACTAACAACTATATGTACTAACAACTACATGCATTAACAACTACATGTACTAAC
>NW_018403855.1:5073-5158 GCF_002113885.1 Mizuhopecten yessoensis | reverse complement strand
TGTTGTTTACCGATCACTTACTGTGTGTTATACCGATCACCCACTATGTTGTTTATCGACCACTTACTGTGTGGTATAACGATCC
>NW_018403855.1:0-111 GCF_002113885.1 Mizuhopecten yessoensis | reverse complement strand
TGTTATACCGATCACCCACTGTGTTGTTTACCGATCACTTACTGTTTGGTATACCGATCACCCACCGTGTTGTTTACCGATCACTTACTGTGTGTTATACCGATCACCCAC
>NW_018403854.1:3994-4080 GCF_002113885.1 Mizuhopecten yessoensis | reverse complement strand
GTGGTAGGTTATAAAAGACAGCTGGTAGATAAAGACAGGTGGTAGTTAAAGACAGGTGGCAGTTATAGACATGTGGTAGATAGTAC
>NW_018403854.1:0-111 GCF_002113885.1 Mizuhopecten yessoensis | reverse complement strand
TGTGGTAGATATAAACATGTGGTAGATACAGACATGTGGTAGATAAAGACATGTGGTAGATAGTAAAAAGGTGGTAGTTAAAGACATGTGGTAGGTTATAAAAGACAGCTG
>NW_018403853.1:3632-3943 GCF_002113885.1 Mizuhopecten yessoensis | reverse complement strand
GTATATCCTGTCTCTTCCAGTATATCCTATCTCTCCCAGTATATCCTACCTCTCCCAGTATATCCTACCTCTCCCAGTATATCCTACTCTCCCAGTATATCCCGTCTCTCCCAGTATATCCCGTCTCTCCCAGTATATCCTACCCCTCCCAGTATATCCTTTCTCTCCCAGTATATCCAGTCTCTCCCAGTATATCCAGTCTCTCCCAGTATATCCCATCTCTCCCATTATATCCTGTCTCTCCCATTATATCCTGTCTCTCCCAGTATATCCCATCTCTCCCAGTATATCCCTTCTCTCCCAGTATATTC
>NW_018403853.1:0-111 GCF_002113885.1 Mizuhopecten yessoensis | reverse complement strand
GTCTCTCCCAGTATATCCCGTCTCTCCCAGTATATCCTGTCTTTCTCAGTATATCCTGTCTCTCAGGTATATCCTGTCTCTTCCAGTATATCCTATCTCTCCCAGTATATC
>NW_018403852.1:1420-29296 GCF_002113885.1 Mizuhopecten yessoensis | reverse complement strand
ATAATTATTGGTATGATGAATTGTATATTGCATTGCCGCAAGTTAAAAGTTGAAAGCTATTTTACTCTATCGATTTCTTGTAAGTTACATACATTTCAATTATTGCAGAAATTCATTAACAGATGACTACAATGTAGATCATCTATATTACAAGGAGAGGTATTCAGTGCCAGGTAAATATTCGTCCTTTACATAGGATCAACATATCTAGACTCAGTGACTACCATCTTTGCTAAAATATAAGGGCTTTCAATCACTTTCTTACTGCTGGTTCGAAATATGATCATATGGTAGCCGCAGGAATGGTTGTTAAAGATTCTCTCGGAAGCCCTTGTTATATATCTCAATCTTTAACAGATTAAATCAAATGATAACCGACGTCAATTGTCTATTCGGATTCTCTTAGCTGTTCTGCATTCTTCTCAACAAAAAAATTGAGGAATAATTCAATAAGTAAAATATTAAGATTATTACATATTAATTCCTCTAAATGTCAAATCGCATAGCGCTGGATTCCCGGACATAAAGTAATAACAGGTTATGACAAAGCAGATCGCGCCGCGAAAGCTGCTTTATATCTATCACCTGATTAATCTTAAACTTCATTTTACATCTTTTAAACCGTTAAGATGTTGAAAAGGATTTATACTCTATAAAAACATAAAATCGTTGAATGGTATCCCAGCTATACAGCCGGGATGAGGTTGTACTTGCCCGTCCCCTAATGTGATATCCAGAACTCGCACAACTAAATTATTTACTAAGCTTTTCAGCTGATAGCTTTAACGTTTGAAGAACAACATTAGTTAAGTTTGGTTGTATTTTGTTTAACCTCCTAGCAACAGCTAATGTCATTTAAGGACGTGCCTCCATGTATACAACGTTGTGTACGCATGGTTGCGTGTGTGTGCAGGAGGCAGGGTTTGTTGGTGTATTTGTCTCCTTGTGATATCGCTGATCTGCTGTCGGCTTTATATTGCTGATTACAATCGTATAAAACGCTTGCTGATTGGCTGATTAAGTTGTGGAACCTTTATACATTCCCCATTCTGACGTATTAAGGTGCGAAGACCAGTCTCTTTGCATAGCAAAAACCATTTTTAAGTAATACCTGCTTTTGCTGTTTCATTACAAACACCTTCAGCCAAAAAGATATTTTTGTTTATATATAAATGTAATAAATATCGCACCTCTTTTCGAAACAGTAAGTGTTGCTACAATTTCACCGGAATACTGTTTGTCTTCGAACTTTTATATTAAATTTATTTTGCAATGATCATTTCCTTAAGTATCTTTCATTGATCATTTAATGACACTAATGATCTATTCTGTGTTGATCGACCATTGAGAATATACAAATAAATATTCAGAAAGTGTGCAGATTGTTGTCGTCAACATTTTAGTGATGAAATATAGCTGATGGAAGTAGTACCTTATTAAATTATTAACTTTATTTCATTATTATTGTATTCATTTACGGTTAAAATGTGCATGTGTCAGTAAGCTTAGGTTTATTTCATTAAGTTGAAAACCAAAACGGCAACGAAATATACTCGTCAGATTTTTTGTTTTTTTTGTTTTGATCTTTTTTTTTTTTACATATTTCCACTTTATATACTTATAGCAATGGGTTTTTGTTGATATATATTTATGCTCAAATATATCAATAAGTGTTTAGTCATTTTTTTTATACAGGTATTTAAGCGATAGAAGCTTGTAAAAATCAGGGAGAAATAATATATATAATACGTGTATTTCTGTTTCTGCTATTTAGTGCTAGACTTATGCTTTTGTACAGCCATGGTTTGACAGACCTTTCTAGTTTTTGCGTATAATGTTTGTGTTAACTATTAATTCACAGTCTTTAATTGAAGTTTATAGTTAGTGCAGAAGTAATTACCTATCTCACATATCGCTTTCTTTGATTCATCACACGGGGTCGTTCGCATCCAATTGTTATGCAGTCTAACACACCGTTCTGCTGGACAAAGATTTGGTTCTGCATATTTGTTGACCCATCTTGCCCATCCGTCATATAGCCATGGTGTCCAGTCATTAGTTGTGTCGCACTGAACAGCATCATCAAATTTTAAGCCAATCCAGTATTCTCCTGTGTACCTTGAAAGCAATAACAAAAATCTAAATAAAAGAAATTAAAAGAATGCGAGTTATATGATGTATAAATAAGACAAACCGATCCCAATTAAATATCCCTTATGCTTTGCTTGGCAATGCCTCAATTTCTGCCTCAATTTCGAGCATTGCGTCCACGACAGGACACACCAGATTCCTTAAACGTCTGCTTAACATTCGGCATAACGGGTTATCGCAACAACTTTGTTTACCTGTTGTCAATATAATATGACCGGTTGAAATACTGTGCCGGGTACTTTTGACATGGTATATCTGAGGAAGCAAAACGTGCAGAATCAAACTGAATGATCGCAAGAGGCGACTAATTTAGGCCTCCTGCAGAGTTTTTTTTTTTTCTTCCGTGTGTTCTACGAAGAGGACATGAAAGACACCAACATGTATCTGTTCCCCCATTGCAACACTTGTGATTGTTTTCTTTTTCAGTCTTCTTTCTGTTTCCCTATTCACCCGTCCTCATATGACCCTGTTTAACGTTCAGCATTCAGGAAGATGGCAACAACTGATTCACCCGTTGTCAGTATAATGTGACCGGGCGGGATGCTATGCTGGGTGCCTTCGGCATGATATTTCAGTGAGATGTAACCAAAACAGTGAAGTGGGCTTCAGATCCGCTATCACAAAGAGGGAAATACATCAACCGACCGTGGCCAGCACACATACACACATGCAAGCAGAGGCACCCCCCTAAATGACCTTAGCTGTTGATACGACGTTAGACCCTTAACAACCAACCAGCTCTAACACTCCACTACTAGGTTGCGGGTTCGATGCCTACGTGGGGCATTCGACAGGTACTGACAGCAGGTAAATATATTTTTCCGGGTGCTCCATTTTTCCTCCACCGCCAAAACCTAGCATGGCATTAACTGACCAACGCTGTTAAAAGGACATTGATAAAGTTTTAAAAAACCAAACTAATTTATACCAACCAATAAGGCATTTTAGCAGTATACTATCTGATGCATCAATTACTATACTCTGAAATGAAGTATTCTCACAAGTGTTGTTGCTGGTATTCGTCGTTAGTAATGAAGAAATTCCACTTTTCCTGACTATCCAGTACTATGAGGCTCCCTGTCGTTGCCGTGCAATACTTTTTGGCGTGTTCCCATGTCAAAGTATTTGGACTTATTAACAGCTCCGTAAAGAAAGGAGTTCCTTCTGTAAATAAGAGGAACATAAATAGAGAAAGATATCCTGATTTTTATATATATATTTTTTTTGTAATTTCTCAAACTCTGCATTGTTTATTTCAGCGTTATAGAAAGCACTATAAAGTCGGCATCAGATGCGCACTATCACAAGGAGGCAAGCACACAGACATTCCTAGACTCCTGCAAGCACGCATACACTTAAACACATGGAGGCGCGTACTTAAATGACCTTAGCTGTTAATAGGACGTTAAAAAAAATTAAAACAAACCAAATCAGTCAATGAGTCAATTAGCTGGTCCGAAGCTACTTGAGGAATTATACTAAAATAGGGATACATGTAGTATGATCGTCTTGGATTATAGTTGTGTAGCTCAATAAAAGTTGGAAAGAAAAAGACCACTTGGCAAGATCATCTTGAATTTAGCATATCACGTTTGTTAACGCCAATTATCAAACAGGAACTACTAAGAGTCTTGCAACGGAACATGGTATACACTATTCATTAGGCTCTCACTGTGCCAAATAATCAAATGGTTAATTTTCCGCATGTCGTATTTCGGGGAAACCAGGACAACTTATAAAACAATTGCAATCTTGGACACCATCATTTTCTAAAAATACTAAAAGACTAAAAGGATCATGATGAAATGTAATGTGCATTATCGACTTTTGTCTATGTTGTGCCCGCTCGATTTCAGGCATGATCATATATAATCTTGATTTGCATGATCCCATTGGTACCTCTGCAGGTGTTTGTTTAAGATAACATAAAATTAAGAGAAAATATCATATACATCACTGTCCCAGCAGGTAGGGCGTAAGAATTGTACCTACTGCCCCATTGCTTGATCGTAAGAGGCGACTAATTTTGGAATCATATCTTTTCTCTTCTTTCTGAACAACTTTCTTCTCCCTAATGTCTCCCTTGACAATGCGTCACTTTTTGCCTTTCGTTAAGCTTTCGCCCCTGTGAGGAAAGCTTTGGGGTCTGTCCCCTGGCCGAGATATACCAGAGTCTGTAAAAATGGTATTTTCCACTCCTGCTTAACGCTCAGCAATTGAGGAGTGGGACGACTGGTTCGCCCATTGTCAGTATAATGATACCGGGTGGAGTGTCCTGCTGGGTGTCTCGGCAGTATGCTTCAGTGAGGTAGCACTATAAAGTCTGCATCTGTTCCGCGCTATCACAAGGAGACAAACACGAACATATCGCAGCCTCCAAAAACACACACACATACACTACACGCATGCATCTTGCACACAGGGGAGGCCGTCCTTAAATGACCATAGCTGTTAATAGGACGTTAAGCAATACTAAACCAAACCAAACCAAAGCAATAAAAAACAAGAGGCCCAATGGGCCTGAATCGCTCACCTGGTATTAATCTCACAATTGTAATCTTAAACGTGGACTAAAATACAACTAGAGGCAGACTATCAGTGTTTGATTCATAAGAACCTATTAAAAGATTTAAACATATGACGACTGTGACCTTGAATGTCGAACAAGGACATTAGGTTGAACAGATTTTATAGTCTTCCAACCCAGCATGCTTTTGCCAAAATATCATTACCCTGGACCTTTTGGTTATACAGAACATGTCATTTAAAGATTTAAACATATATTGACCACTGTGACCTTGAATATGGGCGAAGGTCATTCATTTTAACAAACTTGGTAGCCCTTCATCCCAGCCTGATAATCGCCAAATATTCTCACCCTTGGCATTTTGCTAATTGAGAAGTCGTTCAAAAGTGGTTTTTTTTACATATTTGACTCCTGTGAACTTGGATATACTTCAAAATCATTCATTTGAACAAACCTGGTAGCCCTTCATCCTAGCATGCTACTTGCCAAAAATCAGAACCCTAGGCCTCTTGGTTATTGAGAAAAAGTTGTTTAAAGGTTTTAAACATATTTGACCCCTGTGACCTTGAAAATAAGTAAAGGTCATTTATTTGGACAAATGTGGTACACCTTCATCCCAGCATGCTACTTGCCAAATATCATCATCCTAGGCCTCTTGGTTATTCAGAAAAAGTTGTTTAAAGGTTTTAAACATATTTCATCATTGTGACCTTGAATATTTGTCAAGGTCATTCATTTGAACAAACTTGGTAGACCTTCATCCCAGCATGATACTGGCCAAATACCATCTCTCTAAGGTTTGCGGTTATTGAGGAGAAGTTGTTTCAAGGATTTAAACATATTTGACCCCTGTGACCTTGAATATCAGTCAAGGTCATTTATTTGAACAAACTTGGTAGCCCTTCATCACATCATGCTACTGGCCAAATAGCATCATCCAAGGCCTTTTGGTTGTTGAGAAGAAGTTGTTTAAAGGTTTTTAACATTTGACCCCTGTGACCTTGAAAATAGGTGAATGTCATTTATTTGAACAAAGGTTGTAGCCCTTTATCCCAGTTTGCTTCTGTCCAAATATCATCACCCTAGGCCTTGGGGTTATTAAGAAGAAGTTGTTGAAAGTAAAATATTGACGCCGGACGCCGGACGCTGCACCATGCCATAAGCTCACTTGGCCCTTTGGGTCAGGTGAGCTAAAAAGAATAAAACTCTGCCAAATAGGATTTATATATCACGATTTCAGAAGACATCCAATGCATTCGGGTGAAAAAACATCTCACCATCATTTCAAACTAAGAGACATAAATATTCAGAACAATTTGCGTAGTCCTGTCTCCATGATCATCTATTAGTCATTATTTTAATAAAAAAAATAAAGATTACAAATAATACAAAATGAGTGTTAAAATAATATCAAGGGAACATTTTATAGTTTTCATAGGCACAGATTATCCTTTGTTAGCAGCAAATACATCTAGCTTTATTTTCAGTGCTATAAAGTACACTCTTGGTTAGACTTATATTACTTTGTGAGATATATTTAAAGGAATGACATTCCTTTTATCTTCACTGCAGTGGGGGTAGACTTTTTTTGCACACTGACTATTTCTAATATTTCACTGGTAAAAATGTAATAAATGCTTCATTTAGTTATATTTTTTAATGGTGATAGTTAATCTTTATTCAAACCATGATAGAAGTACAAATAGATGTTTCCAAATTTACCTAGCTTGCTTTACCCATTGCTTTAGTTTAATGAATTTAAAAACAAATATATCAGGGAAAATATTCAAATTTCAAAATGAAATGAAAATTGAAAGAGTACTAATTATATTGTATTTCGGTCATCACAGAGAAGACAGTGACCACAATTATTTCATTCTGACTGATGCTTAGTTTAGTCTAATAATTCATTTTCCGTGAACGCAGTTGCTTATATTTTTTCGACTGTTTTCTACTTGGTCAAATAACGTGACATATAATTCAATCAGTAGACAATCATTCGCCTGTAAATATGTACAAGGGATGGAAAACAAGTTTTTACAATTCATCACAGCCTTCTCCCGTCATACATTTACAATTAAATGCCAACAATGATAATAGGCATAAACATAAAGTAGATATTTATAAATATATATTGTATTTAGTACCAGAACGTGACCGGTACAGATGGTACGGGGCTAAACACCTTCCCTCAACCATGGGACAAACCTTTCTGATTTTTTATATATTGCCGGGGCAGAGGAGGCCGGGTATTCATATTAGTACTAATTTAAATCTTGCATGTATAACCAAAAATAATCGTTTAATTCAGCAATATAATCAAACCATACCATTTTACTGAACCCGGTAATATTATAAATTATGTAAATCTAATAGCGCACGTATCTTGATGACCCCGAAAATACGCCGTGGGCCTTCTCAACAGTTATCCCTTGGAGGTCCTAATGGCAAAATCAAACTGACCAGTCACTTATCCCTTCCTTTCGCATATCATAGAAACACAAATTAAACTCTCTCCGATAAATGCCCATTAACATATTTAACTGAGGTCATCTGAGTTCAAACAAAGATACTAGCGAGCTTAATAGTTTTAGATATTTATTCATATCATAAACAGCGATAGCATTTCTGTCGATTCCATTTCAGCTTAACCGGATATCCGGAAGAATACATGCACCGAACTAACTGCCCTATTGCTAGGGCAGTTATTTTCTCCTTTGAATACTGCCCACCTGCAATAATGATTCCGTAACGTACTCCTTGCGCTATCTTTTGACCATTTTGTAACTTTTCGTTTCGTAGCTGACACGGTACAACACTTTTCTTTCGCTTACTTCACACGGCCAGTCATTTTGTTTACAAAGAAATGGTGTGCTATGCGCATGCGCTAGTAGAGGGAAATCCCTGAACCAAACGTTGGTCAGACAGGTAGAAATACCGATGATTTTCTTAGATTTAATATTTTTTATGAATCTATTTCAGCCAAATCCGATCGTTTTTTTCCATAAGGAGTCTCACTTGATATGTTTATGTAGTATTTGAAAAAAAAGACAAAAAATAAACTTACTTCACCGTGATGCCCCTTTAAATGTAAGAACCTGAACCTAACACTTAAGAGTAATAACGCGGACTGGAATCGGCATGCGTACACAAGGTGTTTAACAACAATATATTTTTGACCAATTCTTTCAAAGTTTAAAACCGTCATCTACTCATATAATTATAACTGTCTTGTCATAAGCTGTTAGACCGTTCCATTTATATTAAAAACATTCTTACCTCGCAGCAAAAAGGTGAACAGCAATACCAATACTGCAACCTCCATTTGTATTCCTACACTAGTTGCCTGGATGAAAGTGGTATATGTGTAGCTACTATTTCCCTCTGACGCTGTGATATACCTTCTGCCTCATTAATCTTTAATATATATATATATGTACAAAATATGTACTTGATATTTCAAAGAACGGTACTGTGTTCCTAAAAGCTCTCTCATCACATCAGAGAACCGCATGTAGCACACACAAACAAACGCGTTGTGATGCACGTACTATTCATTTAGACAAGCAAGAGCCACAACCATGATCTTGATTGCATATTAATTAGGTATGGAAAGAAGATAAAAATATACGACATCATTCCAAGCAGACGTATTGTTTAAGCAGTAATGCTGTTTTTTGTGTGTGATGTGAACGGCCTGATGATAATGTGAGTCATTAAGAGCCAAGCAACACTGTATAAAGAGACATTCACAAGTGGTTGTAAAATGTATATACTATTGTAAAGATCAATCGAGTGTACATGGTTATATTATAATTGCACCAAAACAATAGCAAATGAACTCTTCAAAGACGGTGCATTATATAATATGTCAGGAAATTGTTTGAAATTACCAGGTTTCAGTCATTAAGTGTTTGACTGTAAATGGTTGATCACATGCATGACAATAAGGCCGATTTTCTTTGCGTGATGTTAGTTTATAAAAAAAATCCTGCTCAGTTGCTGGAAAAACAGCAGTGTGTCAACACAGATCTACCTTTATTAAGTATGCGGTCTTCAGTTGTTCATATTAACGTTTTCCTGTTTTGCATATACACATACACATATTGAATAATATTTGTCACCAAAGTGCCAAATGACGGATGGTATTACGAAGTTTAAGTTAATGTACGAGATGCCCGTTTGGGATTTCCGACATAAAAATGGCTAAAAGTACCTTAACGGACCACGGAATCAAATCAAAAATAGATTGCGGGTTTTTCCCTTTTGGCCAGAAGATTTAATAGGAAGGTGAATGCCTCGGGGCCTGCTGGGTGGATATTTAGGTGGCAGAAGTTTCAAAAGTTTTATGTGTGGGTTGAGCAATATATATAGATGAAATATGCATAAAAAAAAGAATTAAAAAAATTCAAGTCTGCTTTTGTCTGGGTGAGTTTATTAAGTGTGTGATTTGTTGTAAATTTTGGTCGATTTTTGGTGCCGAATTCAAAACAATATGGCGGCCCCCATGTACAAATAAAAATCAAATAGGCAGAATTTTTAAATATTTTATGTACAGTTGTGTGAGATGATATTCTTCAAAATGAGGGCAGATAAACCAGTGTGGATAACCCCATTTAACCAGGACAGTGGTAAACGTTAACACTATCGTCTATGGAAAATCATTTTGTTCTGTGGTCCCTATAAGGAAAATGAATAGGAAAAAAATGAAAAGTTATAACCTGTTGTAGATCTGATAAAGATTCGTTCATGGCTGGCATCCTTCTAGGGTCTGTTGTGTGTAATGAAGGTCAGTCCTTTTTTACATTTCTTATACGCACGTGAATATTAAATTTGCCTTGCTATATAAACCTATAATAGTGTAACCGATGTAGTTACACTGGCAACCGTGGTTATCATCGTAGCAAACCGATCCGTCTTTGTCTTCGTACATTACAGAATTTAAACATTTATAGGATGTAATTTTATAGAATGTACATTCGGACGTAGTTGGCAACAAACATATTCTATGGATATTGCATGGATATTCTATCGTTGCAAACTGCGTTTCTACTAACATCTAAGTCGTCAAAATAAAGGTTAATCCTTTAAATTTCTTTCCAATAAATATAAGCACAAGAATATTGCATTTGCTATGCTAAATGCACATGTAATGGTTTTTCGAAACAGATTGGTTATCTTACAAATTGTTATATAAGCATCTTGATCGCATATAATGAAATGAGGGTGAGGGTTACTTTCTTCATACTTTTTATTTATCATTGTTATGTTTTATTTTGCAGAAAATCCAGAAAACAATTTTGCTTTTAATTTGAACATGCATTCGACGGTTCCAGCCTTTTGGACCTCTGTGAATTATGAAGTAAACTATGATTTGAAAAACAATATTTGGAATATAGCATGTTAAAATCCTGATATGATCAGATGACGTCAGGATATTTAAGTATTCTTGCACCTTAATGATTTCCATTAATTGCAATATTGGTTCATAGTAAAGTGTTACGTCAATATTCTTTCTAATCTCCGTTATTCTATACAAGGATATAGAAAGTAGATAGTCACTGTAGACAGTTAATGTCGAAAATATTGAGTAGTGTCGCCAATGTTGTCATTTCTATCACATGTTTTATTAAATATCATGTAGCGGTATTGCATGTAGGTCCTATCCAGAGAGCACATGTGTAGTAGTGCCATTATTTGATGACAATGTATTATTTATAATAGTTAGATTAAATAATAATAACCGAGTGCAATGTAATAATTACATGCACGTGTCACAGTAAATGTGGTGGCTTATTTTTAACTTTTATGTAAACTTGTCTGACAAGGGTCGGGGGTTACACTATTTTTATAACTTTGTGTAGTGGTCAGCTATTGGTCAGTGCGTGGCTGGGCAGTGAACTGCGCGCAAATAGAAAATCACTCCTCTGCAAGGCTTTATTGAGGAAAGATGTTTATTATTTTGCATCTTTCAATTTATGGACTGCTTGGCCACAGAAAACTTTAATTGTAAGTAGAACGTAGTTTTAAGGATTGTTGACATACGATCTGTGTTAATATTGTAATGCAGATTGGTTTAAATTCTATTATTCAATTAAATGGAACTTGAATTTCGCGCCATTTTGTAACTCTTGTATGAGTTAAGGAACAGTGAATTTGGTAGCTATTGTTAAATTTCCTTACTTGTAGTGTCACTAGACTGTAAACACCAGTACGGGTTGTTTCCCTTGTATTAAGACCCTCTTCCCTATGAATATGTTTATGCCCCCGCCATAAAGTGGAGGGGGGCATATAGTGTTGCCCATGTCCGTCCCGTCCCGTTCCGTCGCGTCGCGTCCCGTCCCGATGAATCATTGTAAACACCTGTCCCCTTTCAATGTAAACACCTAGCAACTTTCACAGATTTTTGTCAAACTTTATACAAAGGTCAAGCATGAGTATACTTCGGACATCGTCGTGTTTCAGGGATCCAAGGGCAAGGCCAAGGTCACACTTGATATATATAGAAAATCATCAACTGATTCAATTTAAACACTTACCAACTTCATTCTTTCACGGATTTTTCTCAAACTTGATGCAAAGGTCAAGAGTATACTTCGAACATTGTTGTGTTTCGGGGTTCCAAGGTCAAGGCCAAGGTCACTGTTGCTATATATAGAAAATCATCAACTGATTCAATTTAAACACTTAGAAACTTCATTCTTTCACGGATTTTGGTCAAACTTTATATAAAGATCAAGTATTGGTATACCTCTGACATCCTTGTGTTTCAGGATGGTAATAGCATACAGAAAAAAATATATGAATATTAAAATCAGCTTTTCAACTTTAAGTGCAGTACCTTGTTTGTGTGCATGTTTCAGGGTATCAAGATCAAAGTGGTTGTAACTTTTCATATAACACTGATTTCACATGGCAGCGGGGGCATTTATGTCTTACAGACATTTTCTAGATTTATATTTGAAACTGGTTGTAAATTATACGCATGATTCTTATATTGTGATAAGTATCAGTCGCTGGTAATATGCTAGTATATCTGTTGTATTAACTGATGTAGATTTGAGTTGTGACCATCGTAAGCGTTATACGCCTACTATATTAGTGTAGGTGTAATTTACCTGTTACGATTGCGACTGAGTTGTTCAGTATTTTGAAATAGTAGCATTTATATAGTGAAGCGAGAAGTTGTCAGGTGCGTTAACCAGTCTGGTTGGAATATTCCATTGTGTGAATGTTCAATGTAGAATAAGCTTATACTTATTGTCGTTATATTGTTTTTAGTTTTTTTTAAAGACCATGGAATAAATGATGAAGCGAGCACAGTGTTGTCAGTGATCTTTACGAGTTCCAACGACCCTAGTGAATAGCAACCAGCTACTACACCTGCATTAACAAAACAAAATATTGAGTAGTGTCGCCAATGTTGTCATTTCTATCACATGTTTTATTAAATATCCTGTAGCGGTATTCCCTGTCGGTCCTATCCAGAGAGCACGTGCATTAACAAAACACAACATATCATCTATCAATCTTTGTGATAACTACTTGTGTATTCGGATATGCACCAATACATCTAATGCTACTTTTCATCTTTACTCCGCCAAAAGATCCATATACTATTGATCCATATGTGTAAATTGCGTCGCAGAAACTGTTCTTTTTTCAAAAGTGAAAACAGATGTCTGATTAGTTCTGTTTTCTAAAATCAGATGTTGCTATTATTTCTGAATGATAAAACATTGTCAGATACTCGAACGTAAATTTATAGTCTGATCGGTCAAAACCGGATAAGATTAAAGAGATACATATTTTGTTTTTTAATTGTGATACATCTCAAGTCGAAATGATATTTACGACTCGTTGAAAAGCTAACCTGGCTTTGTCACTAGTTTAAGGAAAGATAAATCATTCTCAATAGATGCTTAGTTACTATATTTCTTATAATATATGATTAATATTAATAAACAGCATATTTACCGAATGTTCACTTCGCCGTTGTTGAAGTAATATGTGCAAATCCATAGGTTTCTGAATTGCCGACAATCTATCAATTTGAAATAAAACGGAGAAAAAATGCCCAGTTCTTGACATATGCAATGCGCTGAAGCACAAAATCTGAATTATTTATCAACAGAGAGGCAGGTCTGTATCTTGTTCGTTTTGTAAGTTCTGGTAATAAAAGATAAAAGAGTTCAAAATCAATATAAATTGTCATTTTGATAGAATTTGAGATGGAAAAAACAATAAAACGGTAATAAAGTGGTGTAGGTAAAACCATTGTTCGAACTCAAAATCGATAAAGCTATGGCAAAATATGAAAAAATAATAATGTTTACATTGGAACCCTTCGCAAGGTAGAAAGAGAATAAGACAATGTGTTCCGGAAGGGTAAGCGTCTTCTGCTTCATCGATGACACCCGCCATGTATTTCTGAGTCGAATCCATGTATTGCCATGTTCTCACACCGAAAACCCGTTCAATGACAACAAAACTATACGGCACACTTTGAGCATAATAAAAAAAACGATATTCGTTAAACACGAGGAAAGAACTTGTCCCCCTGAGAGATCCTGATGGCAACCATAAAAGAACAGGTAACATATCATTGTTTTTCTAAACGGCGAAGTTAAAACGTCATAGCATTGTTCCCCGGTACTTAACAGTCACACTTACATTAGTTACCTGTCAGACATGAATGAACATTGAGAACATATAAAATTGCAATATAAAAACAGACTTAGCAATAGATTAAACACAACGATTTTTGGACGTAACCCAGATCATCTGCATGGAAGGCTGGATATGTTAACCGCTTGACTAAATCCGCCAATATACAATTATGTTTGTAATATCCATGGTTGTCGTCTTGTTTTGTTTGATTTGTTTTGTTTAATTAATAAAATTATGAAACGTTATTTAAGGACGTGCATCCATGTGTGTTGTGTATGTGTGTATGTGTACCGGAGACTAGGTATGTTGGTGTATCTACATCCTTGTGATAGCGCGGATCTGATGCCGACTTTACAGTGCTATCTCACTGAAATACTATGTTTGTCTAATATTTGTTTCAATTTAAGGACTCGAGCATCTTATCAAAGTTAATATCTGAAACAAAACTAGTGTAACGGCGTCATATTATTATAAAAGACACCACAACAGCATGTTGTACATAATGACAATAAAATTATTTTAAGATCGATGCAATCACAAGATGATACAACAAGGCTATAATCAATGTAATAAAAAGAAGCAAAATTTGTTTAGTATTGTTTAACGTCCTATCAACAGCTATGGTCATTTAATGACGGCCTGCTATACGTGCATGATGCATGCGTGTAGTGTATGCGTGTGTGTTTTGGGAAATAAGCAAAATGTATGTAAGTGATACAAAACCCGAACGAAGTGTCGCTTAAACTACATCGCCTATTCTCCAGGCGTTACGCTCACTTTGGCTTTCTGCACTATTGGAATATGTCATAGCAAAATTGAAGGCACGCGGATAGCTATTTGATAGTTTAAGTTACCTGACCAATCGATATGCTGATACAAGTTCTTTGAAGATTACAGAGGAGCAACGCCCGACTTCAGAGCCAGTTAAGTTAACCGTTACGCGGCCGCGATATTCTTTTGATGGACGTTAAAGGATCAAACTTGTCTTTTTGTGTCCTCCGTAAGGAGGTTCACACTGAACGTTCGACTTTGTTATGACAAATTCCGGGGGTGCAGAGAGCATAAGTGAACGTTACCCTGAATTACCAAGGATGATGCGACTACAGCAATTAGTGAGTATCCACAAAAGATAAAGGGAAGGCATCTTAGTACTAACTTCTCAATGTTTTCTGTTATATAGTTGGTGGTTATATATAGCAAATCCCTCAGGATGCAGGGGTTCCCACGATTGTTGACACTTACGACATGTAGTTGGTTTGTGTTTGTATTGTTTTACGGGCCATACACAATGCAATTAATCTAGGACAAAAACACTACTGAAAATATAATTTATTTAAAATGAATACATTCAAACAAAACTAGTGGATAAAACAAGGTACAGTCCTTCCTCAATCCCCGACCTCCAGGGTGCTGTCATCTTCGAAATTTCACGTGTTAAGCTTACATACAATGTGTCATGACGAAATGGAAGGCTGTGTTAACGCCATCCGGAACTATTAAAAAAGGCAACCGTGTCGCTTCGAATTCGTCATGACATATTCCTGGGCTACACAGGAAGTAAGAGAGTGTAATCCCTGGAATATCAATAAATAGCGTAATTTGAGATCAAACACACTTTAATCATATACTAGTTTTATTTACAATTTCTTATCAAAAGGAAAATGACAAGGGTTTAAGAAATGACAGATGTTGGAAATACTCATGGAGTAAGATAAGACAGGTTTTATTCTTTCTAACAATCTACAAAAAAATTCCATTTTTAGAAGAAAAAAAAATGCACAAGGTCTCGCCTATTTCAATATCATACTCTTAAACGTGACAAGAATATTGAATCTAGTTCACTTGTAAGCATTTTACAGTACTATTAGAATTACATGATATTTTTGATAACACTACCAGCAAGCCATACAGGGGTACGTCTTTCCAATAAAAGAAACTGAAAGAATATGCTACTAATAACCTATCTTAAAGATCGATGTAAGTATTTTTGCACAAAACGAGTCAAACATTAAAGTATAATAAAGTACGAAAAATAAATGTCAATACACTAAGACAAAATTTCTTCGTGAAAGTAGTGACAAAAACAAGATCAGGAACGGATAAGACATATGAATAAATGTCCTAAGTAAACCTACTTCTCCATACAGCTAATGTATTTAATAATTTAATAATAATTTTCGCTTTTTAACGATAATTTTTTTTCGCGAACATGCAAAATTCGAACAAAAAGAGCATAATCATCGAACCTTAATAACCACATTGTGGTAAAAATGTCCCAAGCAAGCTACCGCCATGATATATAGGATGACAAAAGTAAACCATTAATAACATATTAAAGATGATGCAATTTTTTTTTTCATAAACAAGTCAATTATGCATGATTAAGTAAGGAAAAGCAATGACGATACACTGACACAAAATCTCTACGTAAAAGTAACGCAAAAAAAAGAAGATCTGAATCGGATGAGATATCAGAACAAATGTCATAGTAAAATTTCTTTTCCATTCAGCAAATGTATTTTATCCCCCAGATCTATAATATTTGCCCCGCGGAAAACCCCATTAAAACATATATTATTTCCACCTTAACATAGCACATTGACACAACAACCGCGAAAATATAACCCTCAAAATGTACCATTTTTACCAAATCCGTTAAGTTTAGAGACCAAAATTGACGATCCTATTAAATAGTACTGCTGAACGGAAACAAATAGGGTAACTGTGAATGTATTTCAATATGTTTACCTTTCAATGACAGTCGATAAGGTTGAAATTCAGAAAAGTTGTGGAGCAGTTTTTTTTTATTTCAGTTGGAATTCATTTCCATTGGATCGTCCAACCAAGTCCACTCTAAAACCATTTGTACACGAATCCCCCGAGAGTGATGGCGTCCGGTACAACGATCACCCCGACAACTGCGGCCAAAACGACACAAGCTAGACACCCCATAGCTACACTGCTAGGCCGGGAGTCATACACACTGATGAATTTACGCTTCTGAATAGACAGGTTGGTTTTGTTCACAGCCAGCTGAACCTTCAACGCATGTTTGATCTCATCACGTTCTTCTTGGTCGAGATTTCGTGTCTTGATTGACTTGAAGCAACATTTACTGCAGTTGTCATTCACGACTGCAGAAGGAAACAGAGTAGTGGTTGTTGACAATGTTGATAAAACAGCAGTTTGTTCTTTCCAGTTGGATGTAGATAGACCAGAAGACGTCACATCAGCAGGTTCGGTTGTGAATATCGTATTTGGAACAGTAGACGAAACATCAACTTCTGGTTGGTTAGTAGCCGTAGACGAAGCATCATGTTTGAAATCAGTTGCTACTGTCAGGGATGTTGTTGTTGCAACAGTAGACGGCATATCATCATCTGGTGTGTTGGGAGTCGTAGACGAAGCATCATTATTTACATCAGTTGCTCCTGTCGGCGTTGTAGTTGCAACAGTAGACGAAACATCATGTTTTACATCAGTTGCTACGGACGGGGATGTTGTCGTTGCAACAGTAGACGACATTTCAGCATCTGGTTTGGAAGATGTATACATAATGATAATTATTGGTATGATGAATTGTATATTGCATTGCCGAAAGTTATATGTTAAAAGCTATTTTACTCTATCGATTTCTTGTAAGTTACATACATTTCAATTATTGCAGAAATTCATTAACAGATGACTACAATGTAGATCATCTATATTACAAGGAGAGGTATTCAGTGCCAGGTAAATATTCGTCCTTTACATAGGATCAACATATCTAGACTCAGTGACTACCATCTTTGCTAAAATATAAGGGCTTTCAATCACTTTCTTACTGATGGTTCGAAAGATGATCATATGGTAGCCGCAGGAATGTTTGTTAAAGATTCTCTCGGAAGCCCTTGTTATATATCTCAATCTTTAACAGATTAAATCAAATGATAACCGACGTCAATTGTCTATTCGGATTCTCTTAGCTGTTCTACATTCTTCTCAACAAAAAATTTGAGGAATAATTCAATAAGTAAAATATTAAGATTATTACATATTAATTCCTCTAAATGTCAAATCGCATAACGCTGGATTCCCGGACATAAAGTAATAACAGGTGATGACAAAGCAGATCGCGCCGCGAAAGCTGCTTTATATATATCACCTGATTAATCTTAAACTTCATTTTACATCTTTTAAACCGTCAAGATGTTGAAAAGGATTTATACTCTATAAAAACATAAAATCGTTGAATGGTATCCCAGCTATACAGCCGGGATGAGGTTGTACTTGCCCGTCCCCTAACGTGATATCCAGAACTCGCACAACTAAATTATTTACTAAGCTTTTCAGCTGATAGCTTTAACGTTTGAAGAACAACATTAGTTAAGTTTGGTTGTATTTTGTTTAACCTCCTAGCAACAGCTAATGTCATTTAAGGACGTGCCTCCATGTATACAACGTTGTGTACGCATGGTTGCGTGTGTGTGCAGGAGGCAGGGTTTGTTGGTGTATTTGCCTCCTTGTGATATCGATGGTCTGATGTCGGCTTTATATTGCTGATTACAATCGTATAAAACGCTTGCTGATTGGCTGATTAAGTTGTGGAACCTTTATACATTCCCCATTCTTAGGTATTAAGGTGCGAATACCAGTCTCATTGCATAGTACGAACCATTTTTAAGTAAAACGCCTGCTTTTGCTGTTTCATTACAAAGACCTTCAACCAACAGGGCATATTCTTTAATATATAAATGTAATAAATATCGCACCTCTTTTCGAAACAGTAAGTGTTGCTACAATTCACCGGAATACTGTTTGTCTTCGAAATTTTATATTTAATTTATTTTACAATGATCATTCCCTTAAGTATCTTTCATTGATCATTTCATGACCCTAATGATCTATTCTGTGTTGATCGACCATTGAAAATATACAATAAATATTCAGAAAGTGTACAGATTTTTGTCGTCAACCTTTTAGTGATGAAATATAGCTGATGGAAGTTGTACCTTATTAAATTCTTAACTTTATTTCATTATTATTGTATTCATTTACAGTTGAAATTTGCATGTGTCAGTAAGCTTAGGTTGATTTCATTAAGTTGAAAACCAAAACGGCCACGGAATATACTCTACGGACTTTTATTTTTTTATTTTTTTTTATTTTTTTTTACATATTTCCACTTTATATACTAATAGCCATGGATTTTTGTTGATATACATTTATGCTCAAATATATCAATTAGTATTAAGTCTTTTATACAGGTACTTAAGCGATAGAAGCTAATAAAAATCAAGGAGAAATAATATATAATAATATATAATATTTCTGTTTCTGCTGTTTAGGCTAGACTTATGCTTTTGCACGGCCATGGTTCGACAGACCTATCTAGTTTGTGCGTATAACTTCCCCTCGACCTTTGTGTTAACTATTAATTCACAGTCTTTAATTGAATTTAATAGTCAGTGCAGAAGAAATTACCTATCTGACATATCGCTTTCATTGATTTATCACACGGGGTCGTTCGCATCCAATTGTTATGCAGTCTAACACACCGTTTTGCTGGACAATAATTTGGTTCTGCAAAATCGTTGAACCATCTTGCCCATCCGTCATATATCCATGGTGTCCTGTACTTAGTTGTGTCGCACTGTACAGCATCATCAAATTTTAAGCCAATCCAGTATTCTCCTGTGTCCCTTTAAATCAATTACAGAAATATAAATAAAAAATAAATAAAAATATGATGTATAAATAAGACAAACCGATCCCAGTTAAATTATCCCTAATACATTGCTTGGCAACGCCTCACTTTCTGCCTCAATGTTGAGTTTTGCGTCCATGGCAGGACACACAAGATTCCTAAACGTCTGCTTATCATTCGGCATAACGGGTTATCGCAACAACTTTGTTTACCTGTTGTCAGTATAATGTGACCGGGCGGGATGCTGTGCCGGGTACTTTTGACATGGTATATCTGAGGAAGTAACACGTGCAGGATCAAACTGAATGATCGCAAGAGGCGACTAATTTAGCCCCCCTGCAGAGTTTGGGTTTTTCTTCCGTGTCTTCTACGAAGAGAACATGGAAGACACCAAAATGTATCTGTTCCCCCATTGCAACACTTGTGATTGTTTTCTTTTTCAGTCTTCTTTCTGTTTCCCCATTCACCCGTCCTCATATGACCCTGTTTCACGTTCAGCATTCAGGGAAATGGCAACAACTGATTCACCCGTTGTCAGTATAATGTGACCGGGCGGGTTGCTGTGCTGGGTGCCTTCGGCATGATATTTCAGTGAGATTTAACCAAAACACTAAAGTGGGCTTCAGATCCGCTATCACAAAGAGGGAAATACATCAACCGACCGTGGTCAGCACACATGCAAGCAGAGCCCCCCCCCCCCCCCNTCACAAAGAGGGAAATACATCAACCGACCGTGGCCAGCACACATACACACATGCAAGCAGAGGCACCCCCCTAAATGACCTTAGCTGTTGATACGACGTTAGACCCTTAACAAACAACCAGCTCTAACACTCCACTACTAGGTTGCGGGTTCGATGCCTACGTGGGGCATTCCACAGGTGCTGATAGCAGGTAAATATATTTTTTCCGGGTGCTCCAGTTTTCCTCCACCGCCAAAACCTAGCATGGCATTAACTGACCAACGCTGTTAAAAGGACATTGATAAAGTATTGAAAAAACAAAATAATTTATACCAACCAATTAGGCATTTTAGCGGTATACTATCTGATGCATCAATTACTATACTCTGAAATGAAGTATTCTTACAAGTGTTTTTGTTGGTATTCGTCGTTAGTAATGAAGAAATTCCCCTTTTCCTGACTATCCAGTACTATGAGGCTCCCTGTCGTTGCCGTGCAATACTTTTTGGCGTCTTCCCATGTCAAACCTTTTGGACTTATTAACAGCTCCGTGAAGAAAGGAGTTCCTTCTGTAAATAAGAGAAACATAAATAGAGAAAGATATCCTGATTTTTATAAAAAAAATGTAATTTCTCAAACTCTGCATTGTTTATTTCAGCGTTATAGAAAGCATTATAAAGTCGGCATCAGATGCGCATTATCACAAGGAGGCAAGCACACAGGCATACCTAGTCTCCTGCAAGCACGCATACACTTAAACACATGGAGGGGCGTCCTTAAATGACCTTAGCTGTTAATAGGACGCTAAAAAAATTAAACCAAACCAAATCAGTCAATGAGTCAATTAGCTGGTCCGAAGCTACTTGAGGAATTATACTAAAATAGGGATACATGTAGTATGATCGTCTTGGCTTATAGTTGTGTAGCTCAATAAAAGTTGGATCGGGAGAGAAAAAGACCACTTGGCAATCATCTTGGATTTAGCATATCACGTTTGTTAACGCCAATTATCAAACAGGAACTACTAAGAGTCTTGCAACGGAACATGGTATACACTATTCATTAGGCTCTCACCGTGCCCAATAGTTAATTGATCGATTTTCCGCATGTCGTATTTCGGGCAAACCAGGACAACTTATTAAACAATTGCAATATTGGACACCATCATTTTCTAAAAACACTAAAAGACTAAAAGGATCATGATGAAATGTAATGTGCATTATCGACTTTTGTCCATGTTGTGCCTGCTCGATTTCAGAGCAAGATCATATATAATCTTGATTTGCATGATCCCATTGGTACCTCTGCAAGTGTTTGTTCAAGAGAACATAAAATTAAGAGAAAATATCATATGCATCACTGTCCCAGCAGGTAGGGCGTAAGAATTGTACCTGCTGCCCCATTGCTTGATCGTAAGAGGCGACTAATTTTGGAACCATATCTTTTCTCTTCTTTCTGAACAACTTTCTTCTTCCTAATGTCTCCCTTGACAATGCATCACTTTTGGCCTTTCGTTGAGCTTTCGCCCCTGTGAGGAAGGCTTTGGGGTCTGTCCCCTGGCCGAGATATAACAGAGGCTGTTAAGATGGTATTTTCTACTCCTGCTTAACGCTCAGCAATTTAGGAGTGGGACGACTGGTTCGCCCATTGTCAGTATAATGATACCGGGTGGAGTGTCCTGCTGGGTGTCTCGGCAGTATGCTTCAGTGAGGTAACACTATACAGTCTGCATCTGTACCGCGCTATCACAAGGAGACAAACACGAACATATAGCAGCCTCCAAAAACACACACACACACACATACACTACACGCATTCATCTTGCACACAGGGGAGGCCGTCCTTAAATGACCATAGCTGTTAATAGGACGTTAAGCAATACTAAACCAAACCAAACCAAAGCAATGAAAAACAAAAGGCCCAATGGGCCTGAATCGCTCACCTGGTATTAATCTCGCACTTGTAATCTTAAACGTGGACTAAAATACAACTAGAGGCAGAATATCAGTGTTTAATTCATAAGAACCTATTAAAAGATTTAAACATATGACGACTGTGACCTTGAATGTCGAACAAGGACATTAGATTGAACAGATTTTATAGTCTTCCAACCCAGCATGCTTTTGCCAAAATATCATTACCCTGGACTTTTTGGTTATACAGAACAAGTCATTTAAAGATTTAAACATATATTGACCACTGTGACCTTGAATATGGGCGAAGGTCATTCATTTTAACAAACTTGGTAGCCCTTTATCCTAGCATGGTACTTGCCAAATATCAGAACCCTAGGTCTCTTGGTTATTAAGAAGAAGTTGTATAAAGGTTTCAAACATATTTCACCCCTGTGACCTTGAATATAAGTTAAGGTCATTCATTTGAACAAACTTGGTAGACCGTCATCCCAGCATTTTACTGGCCAAATATCATCATCCAAGGCCTTTTGGTTATTGAGAAGAAGTTGTTTAAAGTTTTTTAACATATTTGACCCCTGTGACCTTGAATATAAGTAAAGGTCATTCATTTGAACAAACATCCTTCATCCCAGCATGTTACTTGCCAGATATCATTATCCTAGGCCTCTTATTTATTCAGAAGAAGTTGTATAAAGATTTTTTAAGACAATTGACCCCTGTGACTTTCAAAATGGATGAAAGTCATTCATCCCAGCATGCTACTGGCCAAATATCATCACCCTGGGCATTTTGGTTATTCAGAAGAAGTTGTTTAAAGTAAAATATTGACGCCGGACGACGGACGACGGACGGACGGACGACGGACGCTGCACCATGCCATAAGCTCACTTGGCCCTTCGTGCCACGTGAGCTAAAAAGAATTAAACTCTGCCAAATAGGATTTATATATCACGATTTCAGAAGACATCCAATGCATTCAGGTAAAGAAACATCTCACCATCATTTCAAACTAAGAGACATAAATATTCAGAACAATTTGCGTAGTCCAGTCTCCATGATCATCTATTAGTCATTGGTGTAATAAATAAAATAAAGATTACAAATGATACAAAATGAGTGTTAAAATAATATCAAGGGAACATTGATAATTTTATAGTTTTCATAGTCACAGATAATCCTTTGCTAGCAGCAAACACATCTAGCTTTATTTTCAGTGATATAAAGTAGACTCTTGGTTTGACCTATATTACTTTGTGAGATATATTTAAAGGAATGACATTCGTTTTATCTTCACTGCAGTGGGGGTAGACTTTTTTGCACACTGACTATTTCTAATATTTCACTGGTAAAAATATAATAAATGCTTCATTTAGTTATATTTTTTAATGGTGATAGTTAATCTTTATTCAAACCATGATAGAAGTACAAATAGATGTTTCCAAATTTACATAGCCCATTGCTTTAATTTGATGAATTTAAAAACAGATATATCGGTGAAAATATTCAAATTTCAAAATGAAATGAAAATTGAAAGAGTACTAATTATATTGTATTTCGGTCATCACAGAGAAGACAGGGACCACATTAATTTCATTCTGACTGATGCTTAGTTGCTTAGTTTAGTTTAATAATTCATTTCCGTGAACGCAGTTGCTTATATTTTTTCGACTGTTTTCTACTTGGTCAAATAACGTGACATATAATTCAATCAGTAGACAATCATTCGCCTGTAACTATGTCGACCATGTATTCCCTCAACAACTGTAAGCATCGGTAAAACCTAATTTCACGACAAACAAATACATGTAGAATAATGTGTTCTTAAATTTACTTTTTAATATTAGTCGGCGTACATTTTTTAAATGTTCCTAGATTTGACAAGCAAATTTTTATTCGTGTTTTTCTCCATTTAAAACAAAAGTAGTTATAATTGTTATTTAATATAATTGTTAATTGTCAGCAATATGAATCAAAAGAATATGTACACCAATATAGAAAACAAGTTGAATAAAATTTGTATTTAACCTATTCAAAATATATACTCGCTTAAATGTAAGAACTTGAAGATAAACCTAAGAGTAATAACGCGGACTGGAATCGGCATGCAAACACAAAGTGTTTAACTACAATAGATTTTTGACCAATTCTTACAAAATTTAAAACCGTCATCTATTCATATAATTATAACTGTCTTGTCATAAGCTGTTAGACCGTTCCATTAATATTAAAAACATATTCTAACCTCGCAGCAAAACGGTGAATAGCAATACCAATACTGCAACCTCCATTTGTATTCCTACACTAGTTGCTTGGATGAAAGTGGTATATGTGTAGCTACTATTTCCCTCTGACGCTGTGATATACCTTCTGCCTCATTAATCTTTAATATATATATATGTACAAAACATGTACTTGATATTTCAATGCACTGTACTGTGTTCCTAAAAGCTCTCATCACATCAAAGAACCGGATGTAGCACACAAACAAACGCGTTGTGATGCACGTACTATTCATTCAGACAAGCAAGAGCCACAAACACGATCTTGATTGCATTGGCTATTAATTAGATATGGAAAGAAGATAAAATTATACGACATCATTCGAAGCTGACGTATTGTATAACCAGTAATGATGTTTTGTTTTTGTGATGTGAACGGCCTGATGATAATGTGAGTCATTAAGGGTCAAGCAACACTGTATAAAGAAACATTCGCAAAGTGGTTGTAAAATGTATATCGTATGTAAAGATCAATCGAGTGTACATGGTAATATTATAATTGCACCAAAACTATAGCAAATGAACTCTTCAAATACGGTGCATTATATAATATGTCAGGAAATTGTTTGAAATTACCAGGTTTCAGTCATTAAGTGTTTGACTGTAAATGGTTGATCACATGCATGACAATAAGGCCGATTTTCTTTGCGTGATGTTAGTTTATAAAAAAAAATCCTGCTCAGTTGCTGGAATAACAGCAGTGTGTCAAAACAGATCTACCTTTATTAAGTATGCAGTCTTCAGTTGTTCATATTTATGTTTTCCTGTTTTGCAGTTCATATTGAATAATATTTGTCACCAAAGTGCTAAATGACGGATGGTATTACGAAGTTTAAGTTAATGTACGAGATGCCCGTTCGGGATTTCCGACATAAAAATGGCTAAAAGTACCTTAAGGGACCACGAAACCAAATCAAAAATAGATTGCGGGTTTTTTCCCTTTTGGCCAGAAGATATAATAGGAAGGTGAATGCCTCGGGGCCTGCTGGTTGGATATTTAGGTGGCAGAAGTTTCAAAAGTTCTATGTGTGGGTTGAGCAATATATATAGATGAAATATGCATAAAAAAAAAGAATTTAGAAATTTCAAGTCTGCTTTTGTCTGGGTGAGTTTATTAAGTGTGTGATTTGTTGTAAATTTTGGTCGATTTACGGTGCGGAATTCAAAACATATGGCGGCCCCCATAAACAAAAAAAATGAAATAAGCAGAATTTTAAAATATTTTATGTACAGTTGTGTGAGATGATATTCTTCAAAATGAGGTCAGATAAACCAGTGTGGATAACCCCATTTAACCAGGACAGAGGTAAACGTTAACACTATCGTCTATGGAAAATCATTTGGTCCTGTGGTCCCTATAAGGAAAATGAATAGTTAAAAATTAAAAAGGATAACCTGTTGTAGATCTGATAAAGATTCGTTCATGGCTGGCATCCTTCTAGGGTCTATTGTGTGTAATGAAGTTCAGTCCTTATTTACATTTCTTATACGCACGTGAATATAACATGTATGTAAAATCACTCCTCTGCAAGGCTTTACTGAGGAAAGATGTTTATTATTTTGCATCTTTCAATTTATGGACTGCTTGGCCACAGAAAACTTTAATTGTAAGTAGAACGTAGTTTTAAGGATTGTTGACATACGATCTGTGTTAATATTGTAATGCAGATTGGTTTAAATTCTATTATTCAATTAATTGGAATTTGAATTTTGCGCCATTTTGTAACTCTTGAATGAGTTTAGGAACAGTGAATTTGGTAGTTATTGTTAAATTTCCTTACTTGTAGTGTCACTACACTGTAAACACCAGTACGGGTTGTTTCCCTTGGATTAAGACCCTCTTCCCTATGATTATGTTTATGCCCCGCCATAAAGTGGATGGGNTGGTGGTGGTGGGGGGGGGCGCATATAGTGTTTCCCATGTCCGTCGCGTCCCGTCCCGATGAATCAATGTAAACACCTGTCCCCTTTCAATGTAAACACTTAGAAACTTTCACAGATTTTTGTCAAACTTTATACAATGGTCAAGCATGAGTATACTTCGGACATCGTTGTGTTTCAGGGATCCAAGGGCAAGGCCAAGGTCACACTTGATATATATAGAAAATCATCAACTGATTCAATTTAAACACTTACCAACTTCATTCTTTCACGGATTTTTCTCAAACTTGATGCAAAGGTCAAGAGTATACATCGAACATTGTTAGGTTTCGGGGTTCCAAGGTCAAGGCCAAGGTCACTGTTGCTATATATAGAAAATCATCAACTGATTCAATTTAAACACTTAGCAACTTCATTCTTTCACGGATTTTGGTCAAACTTTATTTAAAGATCATATTGGTATACCTCTGACATCCTTGTGTTTCAGGATGATAATAGCATACAGAAAAAACCCATATGAATATTAAAATAGGCTTTTCAATTTTAAGTGTAGTACCTTGTTTGTGTGCATGTTTCAGGGTATCAAGATCAAAGTGGTTGTAACTTTTCATAGAACACTTAAACTAATTTCACATGGCAGCGGGGGCATTTATGTCTTACAGACATTTCCTAGTTTTATAATTGAAACTGGTTATAAAGTATACGCATGATTCTTATATTGTGATAAGTATTGCTGGTAATATGCTAGTATATCTGTTGTACTAACTGATGTAGATTTGAGTTGTGACCATCGTAAGTGTTATACGCCTACTATATTAGTATATGTGTAATTTACCTGTTACGATTGCGACTGAGTTGTTAAGTATTTTGAAATAGCAGCATTTATATAGTGAAGCGAGAAGTTGTCTGGTGCGTTAACCAGTCTGGTTGGAAAATTCCATTTTGTGAATGTTCAATGTAGAATAAGCTTATACTTACTGTTGTTATATTTTTTTTATTTTTTTTAAAGACCATGGAATAAATAATGAAGCGAGCACAGTGTTGTCAGTGATCTTTACGAGTACTAACGACCCTGGAGAAGAGCAACCAGCTAGTACACCTGCATTAACAAAACAAAATATTGAGGTGTGTCGACAATGTTGTCATTTCTATCACATGTTTTATTAAATATCATGTAGCGGTATTCCCTGTCGGTCCTATCCAGGGAGCATATGCATTAACAAAACACAACATATCATCTATCAATCTTTGTGATAACTACTTGTGTATTCGGATATGCACCAATACATCTAATGCTACTTTTCATCTTTACTCCGCCAAAAGATCCATATACTATTGATCCATATGTGTAAATTGCGTCGCAGAAACTGTTCTTTTTTCAAAAGTGAAAACAGATGTCTGATTAGTTCTGTTTTCTAAGATCAGATGTTGCTATTATTTCTGAATGACAAAAACATTGTCAGATACTCAAACGTAAATTTATAGTCTGATCGGTCAAAACCGGATAAGATTAAAGAGATACATATTTTGGTTTTTAATTGTGATACATCTCAAGTCGAAATGATATTTACGACTCGTTGAAAAGCTAACCGGGCTTTGTCACTAGTTTTAAGAAAATATAAATCATTCTCAATAAATGTTTAGTTACTCTATTTCTTATAATATATGATAATTATTAATAAACAGCATATTTACCGAATGTTCACTTCGCCGTTGTTGAAGTAATATGTGCAAATCCATAGGTTTATGAATTGCCGACAATCTATCAATTTGAAATGAAACGAAGAAAAAATGCCCAGTTCTTGACATATGCAATGTGCTGAAGCACAAAATCTGAATTATTTATCAACAGAGAGGCAGATCTGTATCTTGTTCGTTTTGTAAGTTCTGGTAATAAAAGATAAAAGAGCTCAAAATCAATATAAATTGTCATTTTGATAGAATTTGAGAAGGAAGAAAACAATAAAACGGTAATAAAGTGGTGTAAGTAAAAGCATAGTTCGAACTCAAAATCGATAAAGCTATGGCAAAATATGAAATGTTTTAGTTTTTTACATTGGAACCCTTCGCAAGGTAGAAAGAT
>NW_018403852.1:0-111 GCF_002113885.1 Mizuhopecten yessoensis | reverse complement strand
AAGGAATCTTGTCACTAACTTCTACATGTTTTCTGTTATATAGTTGGTAGTTATATATAGCAAATTCCTCAGGATGCAGGGGTTCCCACGATTGTTGACACTTACGACATG
>NW_018403851.1:4962-5101 GCF_002113885.1 Mizuhopecten yessoensis | reverse complement strand
ATTTCCTAATTGTTACTGTAGTGTGATATCCTAACTGTTACTGTAATGTGCTATTCTAACTCTTACTATATTGTGATATCCTGACTGTGTAATGTGATATCCTAACTGTTACTATATTCTGATATCCTAACTGTTACTG
>NW_018403851.1:0-111 GCF_002113885.1 Mizuhopecten yessoensis | reverse complement strand
ACTGTAGTGTGATATCCTAACTGTTACTGTAATGTGATATCCTAATTGTTACTGTAGTGTGCTATGCTAACTGTTACTATAATGTGATATCCTAACTGTTACTATAGTGTG
>NW_018403850.1:4430-6017 GCF_002113885.1 Mizuhopecten yessoensis | reverse complement strand
ACTTGTTGATGGCGATTCTGTACATAATCGGATAGCCAGTCAAAAAAATAATTTCCATTAATTCCATAGCTTTTTAATTTGTGTACAAGACCTGCATGCCAAACCCGTTCAAAAGCTTTGGAAATGTCGCAAAAAACAAGACAGGTATGATGACGGTTTTCTAGATTTATGCATACATTATGATAAATTTCAATTAGTTGATGTACTGTTGAGTGACATGGTTGAAATCCAGATTGGTATTTCTATAACAATGAATTATATTATCTTTAGTTTGGCCCAATACCAGTGTCTCATTCAAGAATGATATTCTTTAGCTGGGCCCAAAACCGGTTTTTTAATTAAGAACGATATTTTTTTAGATTGGTCAAAAACCAATGTATCAATCAAGAATGATATATTTTCTTTATGTTGGCCAATTACCAGTGTCTCAATCAAGAAGGATGTTATTTAGCTTGGCCTAATACGAGTGTCTCAATTAAGAGTGGTATATTTCTTTAGCTTGGCCTAAGTACCAGTGTCTCAATCAAGAAGGATATTCTTCGGTTAGGCCCAATACCAGTGTCTCAATCAAGAAGGATATTATTTAGCTGGGCCAAATATCAGTGACTCAATCAAGAGTGAAACTCGTTAAATAGTTTGGCCCAATACCAGTGTCTCTTTCAAGAATGTTATTCTGTAGCTTTGCGAAATACTAGTATCCCAACCAAGAATAACGTATTTTAGCTCAGCTCAATACCAATGTCTCAATCAAGATTGATATTCTTCAGTTGGGTACAATACCAGTGTCTCCATCAAGAATGATTTTCTTTAGCTGGTCTCAAAACCGGTTTCTCAACCAGGAATGACATTTTTTAGCTTTGCCCATTACCAGTGTCTCAATCAAGAATGTTATTCTTTAATTTGACTCAGTAATAGTGTCTTAATCAAGAGTGTTCATTAGCTTGGCCCAATACCAGTGTCCAAATCAAGATGGACTATTCGTTGCATCGACTCAATACCAGTTTCTCAAGAAGACTGATATTCTTCAGTACGGCCCAATACCAGTGTTTCAATCAAGAATGTTATCCTTCAGCACGGCCCAATACCAGTGTTTCAATCAAGAATGTTATCCTCNGGGGCCCAATACCAGTGTTTAAATCAAGAATGTTATCCTTCAGCACGGCCCAATACCAGTGTTTCAATCAAGAATGCTATCCTTAAGCACGGCCCAATACCAATGTTTCAATCAAGAATGTTATCCTCCAGCACGGCCCAATACCAGTGTTTCAATCAAGAATGTTATCCTCCAGCACGGCCAAATACCAGTGTTTAAATCAAGAATGTTATCCTTCAGCGGGGCCCAATACCAGTGTTTCAGTCAAGAATGTTATCCTTCAGCGGGGCCCAATACCAGTGTTTCAATCAAGAATGTTATCCTTCAGCTGGGCCCAATACCAGTGTTTCAATCAAGAATGTTATCGTTCAACACGGCCCTATACCAGTGTTTCAATCAAGAATCTTATCCTTCAGCGGGGCCCAATACCAGTGTTTCAATCAAGAATGTTATCCTTCAGCTGGGCCCAATACCAGTGTCTCTATCAAGAATGA
>NW_018403850.1:0-110 GCF_002113885.1 Mizuhopecten yessoensis | reverse complement strand
CCAGCACGGCCAAATACCAGTGTTTAAATCAAGAATGTTATCCTTAGCGGGGCCCAATACCAGTCTTTCAATCAAGAATGTTATCCTTCAGCTGGGCCCAATACCAGTGT
>NW_018403849.1:5037-5150 GCF_002113885.1 Mizuhopecten yessoensis | reverse complement strand
AAATATATAGCTCCCGTGTGTTTCGATGCGTTATCAGAAAAGAAAGGAAAGCCATGCATTCTTCAATGTTAAGATGTAATGAGCCTGCTCGTAGCTCAATGCCGCCAACGAAT
>NW_018403849.1:0-110 GCF_002113885.1 Mizuhopecten yessoensis | reverse complement strand
GTATGTTATATAGTGTGTTTAGATACAGTTATCCACTATCCACAAGATGTATTATATAGTGTGTAAGGATACAGTAGAACACAATCCACAGTATGTATTATATTTTTTGT
>NW_018403848.1:5060-5175 GCF_002113885.1 Mizuhopecten yessoensis | reverse complement strand
TTTCCTATACAGTAACATTCCTGCATACTATTTCCTATACAGTAAAATTCATACATACTATTTCCTATACCGTAAAATTCCTTCATACTATTTCCTATACAGTAAAATTCCTCCA
>NW_018403848.1:0-110 GCF_002113885.1 Mizuhopecten yessoensis | reverse complement strand
CCTATACAGTAACATTCCTTCATACTATTTCCTATACAGTAACATACTATTTCCTATACAGCAAAATTCATACATACTATTTCCTATACAGTAACATTCCTGCATACTAT
>NW_018403847.1:7905-8422 GCF_002113885.1 Mizuhopecten yessoensis | reverse complement strand
CAACTGGTTACCCCTAGGGTAATAAGGGACAAAATATTTGAACACATGCATACGAATAGGACTGCGGGATATTTTGGTAGGGATAGGACCACTCAAGCAATCAAAAATCGATTCTACTGGCCTGGTATGACAGACAGTATCAAGAGATGGTGTCAAGCTTGCGACTTATGTGCTAGATGTAAGCCAGGTCCAGGGTTAGGCAAGTCTTCTTTACGCCAGTTTAAAGTACGAGCTCCTATGGAGTGCGTAGCAATAGATATCATGAGACCCTTACCCCAAACTAACAAGGGAAATGAGTATAGCCTAGTGTTAGGAGACTATTACACCAAATGGAAGGAGGCGTTTCCATTACCAAATCATACTGCTCTAACTGTGGCTGACACGCTAGTTTCAGAAGTGTTTAGTAGGTTTGGATGCCCCATCCAACTTCATTCAGACCAGGGTCGTGAGTTCGAGTCTGAACTATTCAAGGAAGTTTGTAAGATACTAGGGATAAATAAAACTAGGACTACACCCA
>NW_018403847.1:4449-4720 GCF_002113885.1 Mizuhopecten yessoensis | reverse complement strand
AAGCAATCAAAAATCGATTCTACTGGCCTGGTATGACAGATAGTAAAAAGAGATGGTGTCAAGCTTGTGACTTATGTGCTAGATGTAAGCCAGGTCCAGGGTTAGGCAAGTCTCCTTTACGCCAGTTTAAAGTACGAGCTCCTATGGAGTGCGTAGCAAAAGATATCATGGGACCCTTACCCCAAACTAACAAGGGAAATGAGTATATCCTAGTGTTAGGAGACTATTACGCCAAATGGAAGGAGGCGTTTCCATTACCAAATCATACTGT
>NW_018403847.1:0-110 GCF_002113885.1 Mizuhopecten yessoensis | reverse complement strand
CCAGGGTTAGGCAAGTCTCCTTTACGCCAGTTTAAAGTACGAGCTACTATGGAGTGCGTAGCAATAGATATCATGGGACCCTTACCCCAAACTAACAAGGGAAATGAGTA
>NW_018403846.1:4976-5131 GCF_002113885.1 Mizuhopecten yessoensis | reverse complement strand
ACAGTATATACCCCTCACACAGATATCAGTCTGTTGTGACCCTGTGCAGTATATACCCCTCACACAGATATCAGTATGTTGTGACCCTGTACAGTATGTACCCCTCACACACATATCAGTCTGTTGTGACCCTGTACAGTATGTACCCCTCACAT
>NW_018403846.1:0-110 GCF_002113885.1 Mizuhopecten yessoensis | reverse complement strand
GTACCACTCACACAGATGTCGGTCTGTTGTAACCCTGTACAATATGTACCCATCACACATATGTACCTGTACAGTATGTACCCCTCACACAGATATCAGTCTGTTGTGAC
>NW_018403845.1:3131-3239 GCF_002113885.1 Mizuhopecten yessoensis | reverse complement strand
CACATACCTGTTGATGTGGTTTAGGATGTGAGTAGGGTACATATATCTGTTGATGTGGTTGAAAATGTGAGTAGGGTACACATACCTGTTGATGTGGATTAGGATGTG
>NW_018403845.1:0-110 GCF_002113885.1 Mizuhopecten yessoensis | reverse complement strand
TACCTGTCGATGTGGATTAGGATGTGAGTAGGGTACACATACCTGATGATGTGGTTGAAGATGTAAGTAGGGAACACATACCTGTTGATGTGGTTTAGGATGTGAGTAGG
>NW_018403844.1:2686-2892 GCF_002113885.1 Mizuhopecten yessoensis | reverse complement strand
TCTCCGACACTCACTCACAAACTCACTCACTCACTCACTCTCCGACACTCACTGACAAACTCACTCTCTCACACTCACTCACACACTCACTCTCTCACACTCACTCACTCACTCAAACACTCTCTCTCACACTCACTCACTCTCTCCCACACTCTCTCTGACACACTCACTCCCACACTCACTCTCTGCCACACTCACTCCCACAT
>NW_018403844.1:0-110 GCF_002113885.1 Mizuhopecten yessoensis | reverse complement strand
CTCACTCTCTCACACTCACTGAGTCATTCTCACACTCACTCACTCACTCTCTCCCACACTCGCTATCTCCCACACTTACTCTCTCCCACACTCACTCTTTCCCACACTCA
>NW_018403843.1:3929-4028 GCF_002113885.1 Mizuhopecten yessoensis | reverse complement strand
ACCTACCAGTGTCCATAGACCTGCCCGATTTACACCATCTGATATATGTTTACATGTCCGATATCCATAACCTACCAGTGTTCATAGACCTGCCCGATA
>NW_018403843.1:0-110 GCF_002113885.1 Mizuhopecten yessoensis | reverse complement strand
TCACACCATCTGATATCTGTTTACATGTCCGATACCCCTAACCTATCAGTGTCCATACACCTGCTCGATTCACACCATCTGATATCTGTTTATATGTCCGATACCCCTAA
>NW_018403842.1:487751-575743 GCF_002113885.1 Mizuhopecten yessoensis | reverse complement strand
ATACCCAGCAGTGTTTGTGATACCCATCAGTGTTTGTGATACTCATCAGTGTCAGTTTGAAACTTGGTCGCTAAAGATTATAGTACTATACCTTATGACCCTGGGTCAAGTCCAGTCTGTTGAATTACCACGTGAACTTTGACCGCCTGGTCGTAGTGGGACCAAACCAGACAGGCCGGTAGGCGTCACCGTGGTATATCATTGCTACTTTGAACTATTGTCCCCGTTGTGACCTGATTTGTCCGATACAGTTAAACGTGAGCTAAAAGTGAAACAAAATCAAATTTGGCATCCAATTAAGGGTTCGTCCAATCTTTTGATGTGTTTTAGTAAAACCAACCAGAGGAATTTATTTAACAGCGTTTGTAAATTGCAAATTCAATGTTCATTATTCAGAGTACATTATAAACATCTATATACAAATGAACACATGTCTCCAGCAATATATTTTACCGGTCTGCTTTCATACCTGATTATTGGCTGTCATATCAACTTTTACAAATTTATGATAATATTTGTCACTTTTGGCCACCATTAGCGCTGCTTTAGGGGTAAGTTTTTCGTAAAAACTGCATTTAAACTATAGTACTGAAATGTACACGAAGTACACGGAAGGCAGAACACATTCTATATGCAATATGTATCAATTATTTTATCAAATACTTCTAGTCTTGCTAAACACTTCAGTGGTATGGTTTCTTATGTGGAGAACACGGTCACACAGTTCCAATTTCAGTACATTTTGCCAGGTTTGCACGTTGATCGAGAGCGTTACGGATAATTCACATGTTGAATGATATAGCATAAAACGCCTTAACTCTATTTAAGTAATATAGTAAATTGCGATTTTTTTTACGGAAATCTTAACTCTGACGCGGTAGTAATGTCGGTCAAAAAGTGTGTCTGTGATATCCGGCAGAGTGGTAGGTTGGTAGGTTGGCACCGTTGATCCGTGACAAATCTAAGACCTTACATCGTGTATGGCACGAGAGACTTAGTGTATTAGATTGAAATCATATTGAATATCTGATGATCTACGTGTACTCAGTTGTTTTATAAATAAATTACCTATCCAATAGACCACGGCAAGTAGAACATTAATTTCGAACTCTTTTTCTCGTACGGTCATTATAAAACAAATGGAGTTATCCAAGGATCGTTTTTACGCCATCTTTTATTTTAAGCATACATTTATGACGAGATTTTTGGGGACAATACAACTCATTTACGCATATCTTCTTCATATCGTTAAATAGAATCTGCTCTAAGAAGTAGATACAATTTTAAATACCCAAACTTATACTTTCCAGTAAAAATTCACCTTTCCTGGCCTACGCTTTTGAAATAATATTGATGTTCATATAATTAAAAACGATTAAAAAATCTATCATTCTATATCTCCAAATCCTTTTGGGTGTGATGAAAGAAAACTAATCATCATAAATACAAACTTAAGGTACACTGCATTTACCTAAATTAATATTTAGTTAGGTTCAATTCTGTTATTAGCCCTGCCTGTGTTGGAGGATATCATTGTGAAAGAGAATATCACTTCTTTTGGAAATATTTATAAAAACAAATGGTAGATTCATTACTCCTACAGGTAATTTTAATTGAGACTATTTGTATGTTTTCTTGTTTTGTTTTATTTTTCTGTTTTGTTGTTAATTATATTACCTTCTGTCTAGTTATGCTCATGTTTGTATCTGATGTATGCTAGTATATTGGAGGAACGGTTATTCATAGCGTTTATAGAGCTAGTGATCAATGGAGGAAAGGGCATTCATAGCGTTTATAGAACTAGTGACCAATGGAGGAAAGGGCATTCATGGCGTTTATAGAACTAGTGACCAATGTAGGAAAGGGCATTCATAGCGTTAATAGAACTAGAGACCAATGGAGGAAAGGGCATTCATAGCATTTATAGAACTAGTGACCAATGGAGGAAAGGGTATTCCTATAGCGTTTATAGAACTAGTGAACAATGGAGGAAAGGGCATTCATAGCGGTTATAGAACTAGTGACCAATGGAGGAAATGGCATTCATAGCGTTTATAGAACTAGTGATCAATGAAGGAAAGGGCATTCATAGCGTTTATAGAACTAATGACCAATGGAGGAAGGGGCACTCATATAGCGTTTATAGAACTAGTGACCAATGGAGGAAAGGGTATTCCTATAGCGTTTATAGAACTAGTGACCAATGTAGGAAAGGGCATTCATAGCGTTTATAGAACTAGTGACCAATGGAGGAAGGGGCATTCATATAGCGTTTATAGAACTAGTGACCAATGGAGGAAAGGGCATTCCTATAGCGTTTATAGAACTAGTGACCAATGGAGGAAAGGGCATTCATAGCGGTTATAGAACTAGTGACCAAGGGAGGAAAGGGCATTCATGGCGTTAATAGAACTAGTGACCAATGGATGAAAAGGCATTCATAGCGTTTATAGAACTAGTGACCAATGTAGGAAAGGGCATTCATGGCGTTAATAGAACTAGTGACCAATGGAGGAAAGTGCATTCATAACGTGTATAGAACTAGTGAGCAATGGAGGAAAGGGCATTCATACTGTTTATAGAACTAGTGACCAATGGAGGAAAGGGCATTCATAGCGTTTATATATCTAGTGACCAATGGAGGAAACGGCATTAATATAGCGTTCATAGAACTAGTGCCAAAACCTGTGTCAAAGTTTAGCCTATTCAAACTAAACTCAGTGGTCCATGATATCGCCAAACATTTTAATTTTCACATTTGCCAAATGGTAAAGATACGTTTCAATAAAAATAATTTCTTCGTGTTATTATTTACATTTTAAATACAGATGCATAATTTGCTATTGTGACACATTTTTACCGTGTCATCAATGCAGCAGTGGACATGCGGTGCGTTATATAAACGTCTTACTCCCGCGTGTCTTACCTTTATCTACAATGGTTTTAGCGATTTTTTAATTTTATTTCAAGAAAAAAATGAACTTGTTGTTAACAAGTTTCTATTGAAAGAAAAGAAAACGAATTAAGTATGAGAAAACGAAAACAGAAATATATCACTTTTATGGAAAATAGTTTGGTGTACCTCAAAGTTCGATGCTTTGTCTGTCGTTGTTGGTAGCTAAATTTGCTATAATTTACATAAAATCCGGTTTTCTATTCATTTCAAATTCTTTTTATACGATAATCACTACGAACGGGCATAGATATAGTGAATAAACCATAGGTGAAAAAAACAACACTTTAATCATTGCTTCATATTCAATGAGTAAATTCAATTTATTTTTCAATATCAATAACTAATAAAATGAGATTGAATGAATATACCATGTGAACAAATCGGAAGTTCATGCATAACCCATTGTGTACATGATCGAGGTGACCATAGAAGAGATCTGGGAGGTCAATGGCCATAAACAAACTTCAGTTCGAAGTGCATTTATGACTTTAACTTTGAAGTCATCTAGGTCTTTCTGTGTATTTGATAGATTTTGTCTTTGAGTTTCTTGAATTTGTAACCAACCTTAGGCAACTTAAACTAGTTCCTCTTTTGGGTTTCGTTTCGCTTGGTTTTTCATCCAAGGAATAACTTTGCCCCGACGAAAGATTTTCATTTTCTTTTTTAAATTTATATTTTTTAATTAATATACGTACTTTATCTGGTTACATTTAAATACAATTTAATTATTTTTTCTCCAATTTTTTTCATTTTGAAATAGGACACAACATTATAATTAACAATATCAATAACAAATGTCTCATGTTGTAATGGTAAAACGTGATGGGTGTAAGTCAAGTTGTGGTGCCAGCTGTTGTCCTGGGAACAGCTCGGAACACCATGTCTTTATCCGGATGGACCACAGCGTGTGTCCAGTCCACCACGAACCGAAGGTCCGGTGTCTCCTCCACCTGGCTAAAGTCAAAGTTATTCAGCAAGATTGCAATGGCCAATCGGATCTCCAGCCACGCTAAGTGTTGACCAATACACACCCGCGACCCAGCACCGAAAGGAATGTATAAGTTAGAAGTAGATTTTTTAGACTCATTTTCGTAAAAGCGGAAAGGTATGAATTCCGTTGAATGGCTCCATGCGTGCGGTGATCTATGTATCCCCCAGGTAAACACTAACAGGTCACTCTGAAATTGACCGACAAACAATATCATTGGCAAGTATGCAAAAGTAGACTGCAGTTGTTTTGCTAACACGACTGTAGTTGCTATGGAAATATGACTATAGTTGCTCAGGTTACACGACTGTAGTTGCTATGGAAACATGACTATAGTTCCTTAAACTAAACGACTGCAATGGAAACATGACTATAGTTCCTTAGGTAGCATGGCTTTAGTTGCTATGGAAACATGATTATAGTTCCTTAAGTAACACGACTATAGTTGCTATGGAAACATGACTATAGTTGTTATGGAAACATGACTAAAGTTGCTATGGAAACGTGCCTGTAGTTGCTAGGATACTCACATGTTCCTGAAGGTTGACCTTTCCTATAGTGATAGGGCCGTTGTTTTGTCTGCTGATGAATGGTGCTATAGGGTATAGCCGAAGTACTTCTTTCATGACGCTCTCTATTTTCGGTAGAGGAAAGTTCGGGTCTTTCCGTAAATTGTCGATATTTTCGTCAGCTTCTGCCTGGAGTTCCATCTAACGAAACGAAAAAGTATTGGAAATTGAATAGCAAAGGATGAATACTTTTTGAGCACTCGAAATAAAATAATTATTTTCTTATGTCTTTTTTAATGACAAGAGCGAAGTCGCATGAGAAAGGTTTTTTAAGTAGAATTATTACATTCATATGTTGCTGTAGCATTTTTATTTAACTTGAAAATTTTCAACATTAAATATGAAATATTTTCAGTATGTATTTAAATAATTTGAATACCGATTTCAATATTTAATAAAAAAAACAAAAAAACTGACTGAAACGTATCACATTTTGGGATTGAAACTGACCTTGCAGATAACAGAAATATATCAAAACTTATTTTTGCTGATTTGATTACCTGCACATGAGGATATTTGGTAAGCAGGTAAAATACAACAGGTAGGGTGGATGCTGTGGTTTCGGTGCCAGCCATCAGAAACAGCTTCATGTTGTCTTTAGCCTGAAAATATACAGCAGAGTCGAACATTGATATGAACTGTACTACAAAACTACTTTTAAGTAATGATTTGAATCTGTGAACTAACAGTTGTATATCAGTATCGTTAAGGCAGTGTTGATAAACCCAATGCATGTACCATCTTGAACAGAATTTGTTGAAACGAAAGTAAATAGATGGGAATATGTAAGTTTCAGGTTACCCCGACCGACCCTAGTTTATACCTCAGACCATAGTATACCAATTTTATTTCGCTCGAATGCACTTAAACCTCCCATTGAACGCGCCGAAAATCGTAAACTTTATAACCCGTCTGTATAGATAACCCGTCTGTATAGACAACCCCGTCTGTATAGATAACCCGTCTGTATACCGTCTGTATAGATAGCCCGTCTGTATACCGTCTGTATGGACAACCCGTCTGTATCGACAACCCGTCTGTATAGATAACCCGTCTGTATAGGTAACCCGTCTGTATACCGTCTGTATGGACAATCCGTCTGTATAGACAACCCGTCTGTATAGATACCCCGTCTGTATAGGTAACCCGTCTGTATAGACAATCCGTCTGTATAGATAACCCGTCTGTATAGGTAACCCGTCTGTATAGACAACCCGTCTGTATACCGTCTGTATGGACAACCCGTCTGTATAGACAACCCGTCTGTATAGATAACCCGTCTGTATAGATAACCCGTCTGTATAGATAGCCCGTCTGTATACCATCTGTATGGACAACCCGTCTGTATAGAGAACCCGTCTGTATAGGTAACCCGTCTGTATAGATAACCCGTCTGTATACCGTCTGTATAGATAGCCCGTCTGTATACCGTCTGTATGGACAACCCGTCTGTATAGATAACCCGTCTGTATAGACAACCCGTCTGTATAGATAACCCGTCTGTATAGATAACCCGTCTGTATACCGTCTGTATAGATAACCCGTCTGTATAGGTAACCCGTCTGTATAGACCGGCATCAAAACCCATATTTTCTATGTTCTCGCTCCGTCGTTTTAGTCGAGAACACAAAAGCTAACGTTTGTCCTCAGTTCAATAATAAGATATTTGCGAAACAAAACAAAAATATCCCTTAAATCATTGAATTGCGATAAGAGTGCGACCTACTTGTTCGAAGCCACAAGCTTCGTGAAGCTGGACGACTAGCCTCTTGTCCTCTCCAGTCTGGTCGTCCTCGTTGAGAGCGTCCTCTAGGATCTGTGACGTCAGACTGTCCAGATTCTCAGCAGCCTGGATAAATTCGGTACTGTTACTGGTGATTTCCGCTAAGGCGTAACATCTAGGGGCAGAAGTGGTTTTTTTAAATGCCGTAAATAGGTCCAGAAGAAAAAAATCCCCCTTTTCATTATCACCTGTATGCATTACCCCCATCAAAAGAATTTTACGAATTCTGAATCGCTATGTATTTCTTTGTTCGTTAACGCTGTATTTCATTCTTACTGCTCCAGATCTATTTACACCTTTTGGAATGTTTCCATGGTATTGCTTATTTCATCTTCAATATATGTTTTCTTAAGAGTGACGTAAGGTATGTCTTCTTTTCAGAAATGATTTATCAAAGTTGCTGCTAACCTTGATTTTTTCCCAAAAGAATATTTTTAGTTTCGGCAGTGGTACAGGGATCTTTATACTAATGTGTTGTATACCTGTGCAGAATGGTCATCATGGCATCCAGCAGCCGATCCTGTCGACCGTTCAGTCCCCCAAGGTCAAGATGTAATAACACATGGCCAACCACGTCTAAGGCAAGTCTTAAGCTGAACTGGGTGATATTGACCGGTCTTGACCTACTACTGACCTCTCGTATATTCTGACACAAAAGGTCAAGGTCACGGATCATGACCTGACCTCTTTCGTCTATAGATGTTTTACGGAAGATTGACGCGATAGCACGCCTTGTTTCTGGACTTTTTTGAGAAGATCCTAAAAACGTGTCTTTCAATGGAGAATCTTCTAGGTAATTATCTGCTCCTTTATCAAGCTTATTGATAGCGGTTTGTGCTATCCTCTCCTCGAATAGGTATATTTTCCCCTCATATCTGTATAAGCCGTATTTATGATAAAACTGACAAAGGTATTCTAGTTTCTTCAGTTTGTCGTCTCCAAACAGTTGGTGAAGAAGTGTTTTGACAACAGATCCCGTCTCTGGTATGGTGGTTCTGTAAAACTGCAATAGAGCAAGGTGCCAAATGTGTAAGGAAATACGCTATTCTCTTTCTGATGTTTATCGAATTTGATGTAAATAACGTTGTTTTATTGTTTGCAATGTTGTAATATTTTTGGATACCAGCGTTTCACACGTCAAACTTCATATAGAAACTTACTGAGGTTTCCGTTTAATCATTTTAGAATTAAAAGAATGAAAATATTTACAGATCATTGTATATACTATAAAAATTTGAATAAGTTATTCTTACTGAAGCCTCTTCAGGATCAGTTCTTTCAATTCCATGCCTCTTTGATGACAGCGGTATTGCTTGCATTGTGTTCAGATTTGGAACTTAATAAGTATTCTTAAGTTATTGACCTATTTGTAAATAAATTGTTTATGCTACCACCTTTCTATATTAACCACTTGTATATAACTACCACCTGTCTGTAACAACAACCTGTCTATATTGACCACCTGTATATGACTATCGCCTGTCTTTAGTTACCACCTGTATATAACTACCACCTGTCTGTAACAACAACCTGTCTATATTGACCACCTGTATATGACTATCGCCTGTCTTTAGTTACCACCTGTATATAACTACCACCTATACATAACTACCACCTGTACATAGCTTCCACCTTAACGTAACTACCACCTGTACATAACTACCACCTGTATATAACTACCACCTGTACATAACTACCACCTGTACATAACTACCACCTGTACATAATTACCACCTTTATATAACTACAACCTGTACATAACTACCACCTTTACATAACTACCCATGGCTATAACTACCACCTGTACATAACTACCACTTGTACATACCTACCACCTTTACAGAACTATCACCTGTCTATACCTACCACCTGTATAAAACAAACACCCGTCTATAACCTGACTACCGTTTGTCTATAACTTCCAGCTGTCTATAAAAATTACATATCTGTAACTACAAACGGTATGAAATAACCATCTGTCTATAACTTACAACTGTCTATATACTACCACCTGTCTGTAACCACCACCTGTATATAACTACCTCATGTATATAACTACCACATGTATATAACTATCACCTGTCTATAACTACCTCATGTATATAACCACCACCTGTCTGTAACTACCTCATGTATATAACTATCACCTGTCTGTAACCACCACCTGTATATAACTATCACCTGTATATAACCACCACCTGTATATAACTACATCATGTATATAACTATCACCTGTCTGTAACCACCACCTGCCTATAACTAGTATAAAACCACCCCCTGTCTATAACTATCACGTGTCTCTAACCACCACCTGTATATAACTATCACCTGTATATAACTATCACCTGTCTATAACTACCACCTGTATATAACTATCACCTGTTTTAACTAATACCTGTCTATAACTAGTATAAAACCACCCCCTGTCTATAATTACCACCTGTCTCTAACCAGCACCTTTCTATAATCACCACCTGTCTAAACATATCACCTGTGTTAACTACCACCTGTCTATAACTAGTATAAAACCACCCCCTGTCTTTAATTACCACTTGTCTATGATTACCACCTTTATATATATTACCTGTCTATGCTACAACCTGTCTATAACACCACCTGTCTGTAACTACCACATGTCTGAAACTACCACCAGTGTATAACTACCATCTATTGAAACTACCACCTGTCTTAAATTACTACCTGTCTATACCAAAAGTTGACTAACTACAGCTTGTCTGAAACTACCACTACGACATGTCTATAACAACCAACTGTCTTTAACTTAGTTGGCGTAAATGTTTAGCCAATCATGTATTCAACTTTGCGTTAAAACTTTCTGTTCTTAATCCACCTATCTGAGTCCGTGGTTTCACAAACCCAAATATCTCTTTCATAGGAAATTAAAAAAGAAGTACTTACCAGGTAGTTGATGTATTTTAGAATGTACAGTACAGCATGCACAAGTATGTTGACCACAGCTGCCGCCATCTTGTTTGTCAGAAACTATGGACGGTAAACAGAGGAATGTAATCGCCGCCGGCTCTTCATTCTCAGGTAAGATAACGATTCACGGTTCAGGTGCGATAACAGGAGATGGTATCATATCCATTTCTCACAAACATCTTTCAACATGGCGGACGACTCGGCTCTCCTCACTGACGCCATTACAAGCTACGACGGTATCTTCAAGGGTATCCACGACCAAGAAGTTCGGAATGACTTTCACAATGTGAGGAACCTACTGTCTTCTGGGAAATGGGATGCAGGTAAAAATCTTCTCTTGGAAGCTTTAAATAAGTCATCTGCACAACCACTAGACAAGAAATGTCTGACACTCATCATGAGCGAATTTAGAAGATATGAGAAAAATAAGATTCCGCCCGGTACTCCAACAGCCAATGTTATTTCGTGGGAGCACGTTGTTGACAGAAGTTTGGAGCGCATGAATGAACCAACGTGTGATTTGCCTCAAAGTGTGTTTTTCCTCAACGTAGGAGTATCCGGTTTATCGGGATCACGGAGATTAGTCGGAAGGAAGATTCTGTCGGATTACTGGATCGCCGGGAAGATTCCGGAACTGCACTGTAGCTTGGTGACTTCGGATATGGTTCTGGGCCTGTTTTGTGATGAGCGCATCACCGAAAATGAAGTACAAGTTAATTATTACCCAATGAACAATTCCGAGAAACTCAGACTGTTCGCAGATATCATGGAAGGAGACTCGTCCAATGTCGAGATTATCTGCCCCTTCCCCCTCCTTAGGGAGTCCACAAGAAAGGAACTATGTTCCCCGGCGGAAGGATGGAAGGTTGATGACAGTTATGACGCAATGCTCAGCTGTGGTGAGGAAAGGATCAGGCAATACACAATTCAGTTCCTGGATAGCGTTACCATGACAGCAGGGAGGTTGTATGATCCAGCCTGTTCCACGGGAGTGTTCCTGTCCACCCTGAAGAAAGCCTTTCCGGAAAGTCACACCATCGGTCAAGATTTAAGTCAACAAATGGCTGATTTTTCTAAACAACGAGTCGACGAAGTGTATTGTGGTAACGCAATGTTTCCAAAAATACAAACCGGAACTGCTGATGTGTGTTTCGTTCGTTTCCTGAACTCAGAGGTTGTCACTTCCGCTGAGGCTGAGGTCCTTCTGGCCGCTTTGCTGCCGACAGTCCGTGAGAAGGGATTCATTGTCACATTCGGTCATACTCCGGTTCTCCTGTCATCGTCTAATTTCAGGCGATTGTCGAACTTTAGTCTAATTCAGTCGGTCGGTGTTTCCACTGACAAAGCCGGGATCTTTCAATATTACATCATTCAACGTGATGTTTCATTGATGACGTAATGACTGTATCGTAAATCTGCTTATGGAAAAAGTCTTTGATTGAATAAAATTAACAAAACAGTTTTACTTGATTTTGTGTTTTGTATAAGCTTGACCCTAATTACAACGTACCTGGTCCGTCATGAAATAGTTTTAAACCCAAAAGGCAACATATTAAAAACAAAATCCAAACAACTTTAAAAACGGTTAATTTTGGTGAAATCATTCATTTCATATTGACAATATGTTTATGTAGGCAAATTTGCCTTTTGATAAGAAAATGAAGAAGTGAAGAAGAATTCAAAATTGGACTTAAGGCTGTATGCTAACTTATCGCGATATGCATTTCCATTATATATCAAGTATGCATTGTAACTTGAACTTGGTTAATTCCTTTCGAAATAACACTCGGGTAATTAAATGTTGAGAAGGGAGGTAACCCATTTACAAATTGTATGCAGAATGTGTTAGGTAACATATATTCTTAAGTATATCTACGATTATATTAATGATATCTTTTTGATCTGTTTGATCTATTGGTTCAAACTGAGCAGAAGATTAGACACAAGTTATCGACGTCTGTTCCCTTATACAGTATCTAATAGTAGAAAGATAGCATTTAGCATAGCTAATTCGCTAAATTGTTATATACACTCACATTTAAAGGGGAAATTGTGTCCATTCTCATATCTTGGATAGTCACTGACAATATGAAGTCGAAAATCTATAAGAATCAATGAAGTTTTTGGGAAATTTTGAACTTTTTATAAAACGTGACAAATAGGAGCGGTTTTAGTTATTTTTACAAATTGTTCTTAAAAATAGTAAACTGATGTGTAAACGGACCGAAAATTAGGGAAACCCCAGTAATGACAGGTTTTATTTATCTTTTCAATTATTTATTTATTTATTGCTTAATGAATATCTTTTACTTTACCTAATAAACAAACCATAGACGTTTTAAATTGGGGATGCAGCCATGCCGACAATCTTAAACGATCCCCCTTATTCGACATGCATCTCCATTCTCAAATTATCTTCAAACTAAGAATGACGTTAATTATTTTGACCTATGTCATAAAAAACCTGATAGTTTGGTAATGTATTGCGCTACAATAAACATAAAATGTCTCAGTTTACTTTACTTTGCTGCGATGTGATGTTTTAGTGTTTGGCATACATTAATATTGTCATTATGGTGATAGCAGGGAATACGTAAGGTACCGACACTAATCAGGGAACATTAATGACACATTCTGTGGATAACCTGCGTAAGTATAGTGAACTTTTAGTAAACTTAGGCGCCATCGATAGCGCGGTTGGGTGAAGAAATCGGTATCAGCAGTCTGGGTAATACTACATGTGTGATTGTTGCGCTTGGAGTCCAGCATTTGGCGGATTGGAACGGATTATTTTGATAAAGAGACTTAATGTATTCGTTATCTCAATGTCAATTACTCACATCCTCGCCTTTACGTAACCACCTACTTACTTATCTTACCCCACAAGCCACGTTATCAGAGACATGGAAACGAAGAGATACGACATGTATTCCTCAAAAAGTGACCTAAATGTGTAGGTGTGGGTGTGTTGTTCTTTTCTGTTCCTATTTTTTATCTTCATTTTATCTATTTCTTTTTGTCTGGTGTCATGTGTATGTCATTTAGAGAAAAAATGCTTTTTTTTTCTCTTCTTTTTTTTTATCTATTTTATACGTCATGTTTTTGAGGCTCATTCGCCAGTAATGCTATATCGTTAGAAAAATCACTTTGTCCTAAATCGGTTTTATGAATTTATGAATAGATTACAATGACAAAAAAATAAATATTCATGGACGATAGTTTGTTAAGTTTAATACCTGCTGCTGCACCGGGTTACAATTTTTTTCGGTAAATTCTGTTACCCACAAAATACCTTAGTTGTACGTACTGTTACGGTACATGGCGATCATGACCTCTTCCATGCTTCGCCCTGGAGGGAATTTCTCTTTGGCTCAGTTGGAAGAGCGACGGAAGGATCCCTCGGTCCTACACTAGACCACTCTTTCCTGTGACAAACTGATGGCTGTGGCCGTCTCTGTGGTGGTCACAGGAAGCTACCGCACTTAAATTGAAGGGAAGTCCCGAATTATTCTGTCGCTTTTTTTATTTTTTGGGGGTTTTTTCAAACATTTTACTGCCCCAGCACATTTAGGATACTGCCGAGGTTGGGGAGCCCCGGGATCAGCATCTTCACAATCATGTGTCCTCATACAAGAGGGCTATCATACTTTCTTTCATACTTACTAGTAATTATATCATTATTTCTTTATTTTTTCACTGCCTTATTTAATATTTTCATATACAGGGACGCTGATGTTGTTTCCCATTACTGTAAATTCTAACATTCTGCTTTTGTTTATTTTACATGTTGACATTGCTGAATTTATCTTTTCCCAAAACGTTTTTAAATAGGAGCATTCTACAAAGTAACGCTTGTAGTCTTCCCATTTCCCACAATGTTTACAATTTGGGGTGTTGGAAATTTTGCATTTTTGAAGTTGTTGCTGTGTAGGAACTATTTGATTAATGAGTTTATATTTAAATTGAACAATTTTGTTATTGTGTATTTTCTTGAATATGAATTCTGTTATTTCAGACCATCTTGATTTTCTTATAGATGTATCAAATGTTTTATTCCACGCTTCATATATATAGGGTTTGATAAATTTCTGTTTTATTAATATGCCGTAGGAAGTTTTGCTGTTTAGCTGTTCTATAGAGATTGTTTTATCGGTAGTGCTGGCTAAAACTTTCAATTGTGTTTTGTAGGGTAATGTTGGGTAGGGTGTAAGTTTGAGTTTATTCATCCATTCCTTCGGTATAGCCTGTTTTAGTTGGGTTAGTTCTGACGTCCAGTTTCTTTTGTTCTTTAAGCTTGGTAAAATCTTTATTTGAGAGATGGAACCATTCTCAAAAATATCATCAATTTGGCGGATTGGAACGGATCATTTTGATAAAGAGACTTAATGTATTCGTTATCTTAATGTCAACTACTCACATCCTCGACTCTACGTAACCAACTACTTACTTATCTTAACCCACAAGCCACGTTCTCAGAGACATGGAAACGAGGAGATACGACATGTACCTTTATTAACACTTAATCATTGGGAACAGGCATGTGTAATACGCAGGCGCGGCTCCAGCATGTTACGTAAGGGAGGAGGGGAAATCAGCATGTATACATTGATTTTATTTTTGAGTACCGATAACAGACTAATCAAAGTTACCGATTAGTTTTAATTTCAGGATATTATTAAAAAGATGGAAAAGAAAGGAAAAAAGTTTGCACTTGTCCCTTGTGAAACTTTTAAGGGAACATTATGTCAATTTTAAGAGAAAAGAAAATTCAAAAGAACAAAAGGACAAACATGAAAGTCAAATAGCGAGTATTAGTAGCATATAGAGTGTGCGCTATCGGAAAAATGAGGACGTACTCCTCTGAAATGTCAAAAAGGACCTGTTACAGGAACAAAAGAATTTTGACCACAAAGCAATTTAACCATAACTAGGTTATATTTGTAGCTCCCTAAGACACGACCCATGAGATATTTCATTTTTTTAAATAAAAAGGTCCCCGGAACTTATGACCTATTTAGTGCCGCCCTCCTAAGGTGTACGACAGGTTTCACTTTTTTGTCCAAATAACTATCAAAACAATGTTTTACGTTATCAAATAATAATATATTGGTTAAAGTAGGATCTGCTGCAAATTATGAACTGAAATATGTAACAAAACATTGCATGATAAAAAAGTTCTACAATCTTAAACTCTGAAAATGTTGGTATTTTCATACACTTTTGCTATGTCAAATTTTTACGATAATGACACACAAACTTCCGGTTCTTGTACACCAAAAATCTTTAAATAGTACTTGGTGCATTATATTGAGATACGATGGTGAAAATTTCAGAAAATTTGAGAACCGGTAAATTTGTCATATAAAATTGTTGCAACGTCTATTTCCAAATAAAACCCAATAACCTTATGACTATAGTCATTTTTGATCTTTTAACAATACGTCGCACCAATTTATTACCGCAACTGATAAAATTGTCATCAGAACAGTGTGCTGCTCATAACTAAAAAGCAAGATGTTGCAAAATAAAAACAGTTATGCAGTCTCACACACAACAGTTTAGTATTTAATTTTTTAAGGAAATTGAAAAACTAAAATCATTAAGTGATAATATTGATACCGGTTCTAATAATTGACGTCCTAGCCCTTTCCTTATGTTACAAAAGTGCCAAAAACTCACGGCCTTCACCTTTATCTTATGTAATAACGTTATCTAAGTAGCGGAGATATAACCTCGTGCGCACGTGAACACGTGTGTTATACGTCACTTCAGGGGCTGACAATCACCAGTATCTATATTCTGACGTAAACACTGACCGAATCGACGACAGAAAAGGTAAGCTTTTTATTTTATAAACATATGAAGTCTCTCTTTTACAGATTGTTTTGTCGTTTTTCAAATTCAATACATATTCCAAGTATCGAAGCTCGTTCGATTTTAATGTCAGATTCGTTTCAGTTTTTAATGTGGTATCATAAAACTTAGGTTTATTCATCTTGCCTGAATTTATCTTGCTCTTCCACTAGACATTCCTTACGTTAGGGTGGAGGGGGGAGGGGCGTTATTTTCATTATTTTCGGGATAAATTTGTCTGTTTTACGTTGCAAATATTGTAGTTAAGGTCATAGGAGTGTATTGCTAAACGGAAATAGGAAGTACATCCCTAGTTGAAAATCCAATGTAGGGAGACAGTATCACAATTTCCGCATATTCTAATGTTTAATATTAAACTGATGAATATTGTATGCTTATTATTGACAGAACAGTGTGTTGAATCCAGGCATTAATTCAGTTGTTTTTAATCAATGAGTCACATGTGTCCATTTTTCTGTACTTCAGGGAACCGGCTACCTATTGCACTACTGTGAAGTTATTCAAGAACGATAACTCTTGCGTGCAATTACTATGTGTATATGGTTTTATTATAAAATGTGAATTTTTAATCGTTTATAGATGATTAATTTTACACAATTTCAGCATTTATGAAATTGATATACATTAATGCAATACTAATCTATGTTATCATCATGTTTATCGACATTATTTTGCCAAAAAAATGTGTGTTTCAATTTCTTTTCAAAATTCACTCCTTTTTACATAAATTTCCATTTAAAATCCTTAAAATTCTGACAACCTATATTTTTTTTGTGGCAGAAAATTTTCTTTACTTATATACAATATAACTACAAAATTTTAATATATTCTATTGAGAAATGGCGACACAATCCTATTACCTTAATTTCTTAACCGGATCAAATTCTAGAACCAATCCAGAGCTTTAGATGTAGTTCTCGCATTTTTTTGTACGTTTTATTCAAAATCAATTCCAGCAAACATTGAATATATGCCGTCAGATCCAGCGCAGTTTCACTTTTAAGATTTGGCTTGTCTGAGTGCTATTTTCGTGCTGAAATCCGGATGTATGTCGAAAGAATGAATGGTTTAGCATTTTGTTAAAGATAATTTGAATGTATTGTTAATATGATATATCAATGCGGGAAATTTCCTCGTTACATCGCGAGTTTTCCAATGCTTTCACAACAATAGAGTTCTTTTCCCTTATGTATATACAGTATAATCTGTCTAAACCGGCCCCTGTTCAATCCGGATCCCTGTCTAAACCTAGTGTGTTTTGTGGTCCCGGCATATTCCCTATATAATCATATTAGTTAAACCCTGTATAAACCAGACCCTGTCCATTCCGAAAACCGGCGTTGGTTCACAAAAGTTGGCATAGCAATCCATGTAAAAACAACCTGCTCATTCCGGTCCTGAAATTTCTCTCGGCCGGCTACACTCTAAAGCAAACACATTCTAAACAAATTAGCGCTATCAAATGTTAGGTCGCCCTTCATTTGTATCATCATACACTTAATAATTTGTTAATACTTAAACGTTCCAATTGATTCCTATCTCTGTTGTTTATGTTTACACACTTGCATATAGAGAGAGTATGCAAATCATTACATTTTTTTTTCTTTCAAAAAATGATATGCCGACCCTGTATAAACCGGACACCTGTGTAAACCGGACAAATATTTTGGTCCCTGTGATATCCGGTTTAGACAGGTTATACTGTTTACAAAAACAAATGAATAAATATAAATGCCACCGATAACTTATCGGAAGTACAGGACTTATCACTAGTCCAAAGAACCTATAGGGAGAAGAGGTGTAAAGAACAGACTGTTGACACAGGTATCTAGAATTCAATTTCTCGTGGATTTTCCCGAAAATTTAGCCCGATATTGTGTACTCTTTTGGCAACACTTGATCAACATTTTGAACATTTTGAAAAAGCATGTTCAAAATGTAAGTCATTCAAACGTTTTTGTTCTATATCTCATGCGCTGTATCAACCAATCATCTGATGACGCTATATTATTTATGTTTGAAGCAATTATAATGAACTGTCAGTTGAAATTGAAATACTCGTTTTCTCTAATGCCTTTTGATGTCCGGGTGAAGCGGTGTAAGGTTGCTTTTTTGGTCTTTTAAAGAGGTGGACATAATTCTTTTTGTTTTTGCTATTCCTCAAAAAGTGACCTAAATGTGTAGGTGTGGGTGTGTTGTTCTTTTCTGTTCCTATTTTTTATCTTCATTTTATCTATTTCTTTTTGTCTGGTGTCGTGTGTATGTCATTTAGAGAAAAAAAGCTTTTTTTTCTCTTCTTTTTTTTATCTATTTTATACGTCATGTTTTTGAGGCTCATTCGCCAGTAATGCTATATTGTTCGAAAAATCACTTTGTCCTAAATCGGTTTTATGAATTTATGAATAGATTACAATGACAAAAAAATAAATATTCATGGACGATAGTTTGTTAAGTTTAATACCTGCTGCTGCACCGGGTTACAATTTTTTTCGGTAAATTCTGTTACCCACAAAATACCTTAGTTGTACGTACTGTTACGGTACATGGCGATCATGACCTCTTCCATGCTTCGCCCTGGAGGGAATTTCTCTTTGGCTCAGTTGGAAGAGCGACAGAAGGATCCCTCGGTCCTACACTAGACCACTCTTTCCTGTGACAAACTGATGTCTGTGGCCGTCTCTGTGGTGGTCACAGGAAGCTACCGAACTTAAATTGAAGGGTAGTCCCGAATTATTCTGACGTTTTTTGTTTTATTTTTTATTTTTTTTGTTTTGTTTTTTCAAACATTTTACTTCCCCAGCACATTAAGGATACTGCCGAGGTTGGGGAGCCCCGGGATCAGCATCTTCACAATCATGTGTCCTCATACAAGAGGGCTATCATACTTTCTTTCATACTTACTAGTAATTATATCATTATTTCTTTATTTTTTCACTGCCTTATTTAATATTTTCATATACAGGGACGCTGATGTTGTTTCCCATTACTATAAATTCTAACATTCTGCTTTTGTTTATTTTACATGTTGACATTGCTGAATTTATCTTTTCCCAAAACGTTTTTAAATAGGAGCATTCTACAAAGTAATGCTTATAGTCTTCACATTTCCCACAATGTTTACAATTTGGGGTGTTTGAAATTTTCCATTTTTCAAGTTGTTGCTGTGTAGGAACTATTTGATTAATAAGTTTATATTTAAATTGAACAATTCTGTTATCGTGTATTTTCTTGAATATGAATTCTGATATTTCAGACCATCTTGATTTTCTTATAGATGTATCAAATGTTTTATTCCACGCTTCATATATATAGGGTTTGATAAATTTCTGTTTTATTAATATGCCGTAGGAAGTTTTGCTGTTTAGCTGTTCTATAGAGATTGTTTTATCGGTAGTGCTGTCTAAAACTTTCAATTGTGTTTTGTAGTGTAATGTTGGGTAGGGTGTAAGTTTGAGTTTATTCATCCATTCCTTCGGTATAGCCTGTTTTAATTGGGTTAGTTCTGACATCCAGTTTCTTTTGTTTTTTAAGTTTGATAAAATCTTTATTTGAGAGATGGAACCATTCTCAAAAATATCATCAATTAGTAGTATACCTGAGTTAATCCAGTTAGTAAAAATTAGTACTTTATTTTTGATTTTGATATGTTTGTTTCCCCATATTGGTTGTTTTCTTATTTCCAGCTGATTGAGATAATTTTTCGTTTGTCCTCCACCCAGTGTAATCCAAGCTTTTATAACTTCCTGATAAAATAATGGTGTTTCTTTTATTTTTGGTAGAGATTTAATTTGGTCTAGATTCATTTTAAAAATAAGCAGGTCTTTCCCATATTTGTTTAAATAGTAGTTTGGTATGATTTTCCAGTTCGCAAGAGTGTTTTCTTTTATTAGAGTTTTGACCCACTTTATTTTTAGATTTGTAAAATATGCTTCCAAGTCTGGAAAGTTTATCCCTCCAGATATCACTTGTCCAATTAGGGTTTTTCGTTTAATTTTTTCTCTTTTCCCAGACCATAAGAAGTTGTACATAGTTTTCTCCAGTTCTATTATTACTTTTTTGGGAATTATCAAAGATTGTGCAAGGTATGTAAATTTGGGTAATATAATACTTTTAATAATTACTGTTTTACCAATAAAAGTTAGATCTCTTCTTTGCCACATATTGAGACATATTTTTGTATTTGTAATTTTTCCATCCCAGTTAAGCTTTTCACATTCATTTTTTTTATTACTGAAATATACCCCTAGTGACTTTATTGGTTCTTCTGGCCAGTTTATTCCGCCTATCTTTATTTTAGAATTTTTTAGTTTTCCAATCCAAAGACCATCAGTTTTGTTTCTATTTAATTTTAAGCCTGATACCTCCCCAAATTCTAATACTATTTGCAACGCTATTGGTATGTGGTGTGGTGAACTTATAAACAGGGTGGTGTCATCTGCTAACTGGCTTATTTTTTGTTCTTTCAAAAACCCCTTTACTTTTATCCCTCTTAAATTGTTGTTATTGCGGATATTAAGGGCTAGGATTTCAACTATGGCTACGAAAATTAAAGCCGAGGCCGGACAACCCTGCCTTATGCCTCTTTCTATTTTAAAAAATTTTGATTTCCACCCATTGTTTAACATACAACTAGAACTATTTGAATACAAAGTGTTTATCCATGAGATGAAAGAGTTATTAAATCCAAATGTTTTTAAAGTTTTAACCATAAAGTCCCACTCACATGTGTCGAAAGCTTTTTTGAAATCAAGGAAAAGGATTGCCCCCTCTATATTTAATTGGTCTGCATAATCAATGATATCTTGTGTTCTACGGATATTATAACCGATATATCTATTTGTTAAGTAACCTTGTTGATCCAAGCTAATGATGGATGGTAATACTTTTTGAAGACGTTTTGCCAATACATACGCTGACGTTTTATTGACTTTTTTTATATCGGTCTGTCGTCGGTTAATCGACGACAGACCGATATAAAAAGTCGATAAAACATCAGAATAATTCGGACTAATTGAAGGGGTATACAATAGAAGAATACAGCTTTAAAAAGTGGAAACGGGGTGAGGTCGGGGGCGTGCATATATTCGTGGTTTCCTTAAAATTCGTGCAATAAAGTATGTTTACGCTTTGCAGCGTTAGCTATATCATTTTAGTAAAGTTATCACCCCTATTTACAAACGCAACGCTAGAACTGATAAGTATCCAAGTTTCTTTTACGCTTATCATGTATATTGAATGTGGCACATTGCACCTCTGTAATCTCATGCACAATTTCGTATTTTTTTCTGCGAATGCTCGGGAAAGTTTAACTTCCTATCGCGGTGAAGTCGAAGTGGTGCAATAATATAGTCTTGGTATTCTGTTGTATTTTATTCATTTTTCGCTAATTGTGTAGTGTGTATGTTGTATCAGCGACGTGCCGCATAAGGTGTATCTGTATTTTGCAATGTCATGTTATTAATCTGCTTCTCCGGTAGGTAACAGGAGGCCCACTGGAACCCCCACTCCCTTCCCCCTGTTTATACTCAGAGGATAGATTAATTGGGTGATTGGGATGGGTTTCTGTCCAAGGCCAAATGGATGATATGGATCCTTCATTTCATTTGTATCGTAAATAATACTTTTATTAAAAGATGCCTTTGGTGTAACTTAGTTATGATATAGTAAATAAATATAACAGTACATTGGATCCAGACAGGTAGCACTGAACTGTGCTGAGTTGTTCTCAAATCAAATAATTAGATCTCAGAATTTAAAAATAGTTAACAAATTCACTGTTTAAAAAATACTAAAATTCCAGGTTCCAAAATTGGTTGTCTCCCTCCAAAATTGGGAGTGTTGGCAAGTATGGAAACTGCACTGTAGATATCCTTTAGATATATTTAGAGCAGGAAGTATATCCACCTTTTGGGGTAATGTCTGAACATGTAGTAAATGAACCAATGTAAAGGATCCAATGTAATATGTGTAAGGATCAGCCTATCCGACTGTAATATCAAAATGAGTTGATAGCAAAATGACAATAGATCATAATTTGAGAAGTGCATAATGATTATTTTGCTGAGGTAAATTGCACTGGTAAAATCTTAAACTATAATGGTTTTTAAAAAATTGTACAGGCATGAAGTGGAAGAATTCCGCATGCATACAAGGACAAAATGCATTACACCTCATGTCTTCAAATGGAAAAAACTAAGAAATCTGAAAATGAATTATTTCGGTATTGAATGGGATGTAATAGTTTATCATTTAGCCATTATTTACTTTCGGCATACCCTTGGGTTAGCTATTCGGAACCTTACTTTCTGAAACCATCTAATTTCAATTTCATCATAATTATTCCAACCAAGTTTTAATTATTTCTAGCTGAAAGTGGACAAATTGTACCCATAAGTGTTATTTCCTTATGCTTCCTTATATTCATATATACCTGGTATCTACTAAAGGGTATTTTTCCATAAACTTTCCAGTTGACATGAGGAAGACAGAAAATTGGTCAGAATGCATACATTCTTAAAGCTTTAAGAATCTTATTTTTTTTAGTTTCAGCTTGAAATAAATGTATATACATGTGTTCATATTTTATATTGTTTTAGAGTTGTAATTAATACATAACATCTATTTATCTTACCTAAAAACCGCACACAATGAGTGACACTTGCATAAGACTGATATTTCAGAAATTATGAAAAATATAAAAAAAAATATGAAAGTTACACTTATTGTTAATTCAATGTGCCATATTCATGTTTATTACTTAATATCATTATTTTCCCTAGATGGCCAAGACTGCGCTGGTGATAGGGGCCGGAGTGGCCGGATTGTCGGCGGTCAAGCATTGTCTGGACGTGGGGATTGAGCCAATATGCTTCGAGAAGGATACGGACATAGGCGGTCTCTGGAATTACCATGACTGGTCCAAAGATGGCGACCCAAGCTTGTACAACTCCTGCAGCATAAACACCAGTAAGGAGATGACGTGTTACAGTGACTTCCCGATCCCAAAGGAGTTCCCAAACTTCATGGGGCATAATCACTTTAGAAAATACCTCAATCTTTACGCAGACAATTTCAACTTGAGAAAGTATATCAATTTTAGCCATCTCGTAGAAAGAGTAAAACAGGCTGACGATTTCGACGACACCGGAAGTTGGGTGACGTCAGTAAAGAATATAAACACTGGCAAGTCGCAAAAAGTGAAAACTGACTTTGTACTCGTGTGTAACGGACATCTCAACATTCCAAACGTGCCGACATTCGTAGGACTTGAAAAGTTTAAGGGCAAGGTCATACACACACACGACTACAAGGACTTCCGGGGATTCGAAGGAAAGAGAATCCTAGTGGTGGGGATAGGAAACTCTGGGTCAGACGTCGCCTGCGAGCTGAGTCGTCATACCGAACATGTTAGTACCGCAGTAAATTTTATATTCAAATCAAGATTATGATAAATCAGTAAAATATTTGTTTTGTGTAGCTTATTAAGTAAAATGGTACATTTTCCTATCATTATCACGAGTTTAAGTCGACATTTTAGTGAGTAATTTGAGTGCAGCTTAGAAATGAGCAGGTTGAAAGGTAACTTCCTCTTTGGGTTCTAAATTTGATAAGGCTCAACTATTTTTTTTATGAATAATGTAAACAAGACAGTTATCTACCTATCATGTAGAGCGAAGATTTCTGTTTTGGTCATAGTTCTAAGTGTACTTATTTTGTTGTTGTATATTTTGCAGGTATACATAGCCAGCCGACGAGGGACCTACGTGATCTCGAGAGCCGCAGACTACGGTATTCCCTTCGACCATCTCGCCATCAACCGATTTTCCCAGAGCCTACCTTGGAGTCTCATGCGACCCGTTTTCTTTCATCGTCTCAATCGTCGCTATAAACACTCCAATTATGGTCTCTCGCCAAACTACTGCTTTGACGCAGGCGTCGTAACCATTAGCGACGACCTCCCAAACAGGATTCTATCGGGCACCATCAACGTTAAGTGTAACGTTAAAGAGTTCACAACTGATGGCGCCACTTTCGATGACGGTTCAGTCCTCAAGGACATTGATGTCGTCATACTTGCTACAGGGTTTAATTTTGACTTTCCATTTCTTGATGATAGCATAATTCAAGTTGACGGACATTACCCGTACTTATATGAGCTGATGTTTCCGACAGATATGAACCCGTGCACCCTCGGTGTCGTAGGACTAGTCCAACCATTTGGCTCACTTCCGCCAATCCTGGAAATGCAAGCCCGATACATCACCGGAGTGTTTGCAGGAAGGAATCAGCTACCTAGTGCTTCCAAGCGTCGTGAGCACGTAGAAAAACGCAAAACTTTTATCAAAGCGAAGTATGTCGACTCCCCCAGATATAGTCTGCAGGTGTACTTCATCCAATACCTCGACAGACTGGGGTCTATGATCGGCTGTAAACCAAACCTCTGGAAACATTTCTTCTCCGATCCAAAGCTGTGGTACAAACTTTACTTCGGTCCGGCCACCCCTGTACAATGGCGTCTGGACGGCCCTGACTCGTGGAAGGGTGCGAAGACGGCCATTGAGAAAGTGGAGGAACATACCTACTTTCCTATGAAGTCACGACAGTCGGGAGACGGAGAAAAGGATGGTCTATACGACGGCTGGATTCTTCTCTTCAAGAAAATATGTTTCGTTGTCCTTCTGTTTTTCCTCGCTAGATACGTCATTGCCAATGGTTACGTTACAGGTCTCATAAAATTTGCATAACTGTTGAACTGAACTGACGCTGGGATGATTTATATCATACCTATCTTTTCGTTACGTCACTGATCTTGACTCCAACTATCACTCTAAATGCATTTTTTGCCACGTCACAAGTCTTGTGAAATGTGTGCGTATCTCTTGAGAAATTTTTCATTGTATTTTGATATTGTTTTACGTACAATAATGAATGTAGTTTGATAAATGGTACTAAACGATTTAAGAGATTATAATATAATAATTGAATGATTGAAATCTACTGAAGACCTCTATTATTGTACAGTCTGGATATTATATATCACTAAGACATATATATGTAGTAACTTTGTAATAATGTAGACTTATATAGAAGTGTTGTTTGTGTGAGGGTGTTTGTGACATGTAGGCATGTGGGTATGCAAGTATGTATAAGCTTGATTAGATGTTTACATATCTAATTTTTATACATTACCCGAAGTAATCATTCTACTCTGTGAATATTGTGTAATACTACCATCAATGCTTTTAATGTTAAAATCTATTTCTCTTTATATATATACATTACTGTCTATGATATCTTTTATTTACTTTATTCACTTTGACTTGTATATATGTGGTACCTATTGGAGAGGACTTATATAGGCTTGCCTGTTGTCCAATCCATTTGATTTCTAAACAATAAAATTTGAAATTAAAAATGCAGTTTGATTTCAAAATAAATATTCATTCGACATTGTTTTCATTATTTTGATATGATTTGGAAAATGACACAGTTCCTGCACGAGATCTGAATTTATCAAACAACTATAATAAATTGCACTGTGTTGAAAAGCTTTAACCCTTTTCAAATATAAAAGCTTTACAAACGTGCGTGCAATCTGATTAAAATCATATTCTACGTTCTCTACGTATCACGTTATACGTAGAGAACGTAGGATATGATTTTAATCAGATTGACGTGCGTGTATCTTCATTTATGTAACCTGAACAATTTGAACTTGCTGACGAATTATACGAAATATCACACCCATTAATGTCGTCAAAAAGTAAATTGAAAACAAAATACCAACACAAATGAAGACACCATGAAACAACCCCCTCCCAATAACAATACGATGAAAACCTACATGTAGGTGTTCCGGAAATGTAAGCCCATCACGAACCGCAAGTTTGGCCAATCATGATGAAATTTAGGAAAGGAGGATGATCAAGGTGTACTGTCAAAATTTAGCACTGCCTGGACTTCAATGTTAACTAATTGTGAAAACTCTGAAAAGTTTCGGGTGATTTAAAGATGAAATTTTGATGCTGATGAAACCAATCTTTCATATAAGGTATCTTAACTTAGTTAAGCATATCTGGAAAATTCGTTAAAGATTCCTGGGACAAAAACAAAAAACACAATCACAGATTCCACCGGGAGCAAATAGTTTTATTTTCAATACACATAATGTACACAGGTGATATACAAATAAAAATAAAATCAACAGTTTATTTCTCAGCAGAAAGAAAATGTACTGGTTAACAGGCACGACACAACAACAACCACAACAAAAATCTCTTTCACGTTCTATTGTAAGAAATCTATAGTATGGTACAACTATCAACCAATTTGTAGTATTCAATATTTTAATCCTGATTATTTTGGCTTATTTAAACGCAAATAGTATTTAAAACGTTCAAATTCAATTCTGCCTTTTCCTGTCTCGTAAAATTGTAATTTTGTTGCAATAAAAAACTCAAGTGTGTATCATAAAGGTGTGATATTTAGATAAAGTCCATTTTTGCTTCGAAGAATAAGCATAGCTTCCGGTTCCGCTGGCCGAGTGGGGTCAAGTGTCAACCGGAAGTTGCGTATAATTGTTGGTATGACAACTTTCAACTGGGTTGTGGCGAACGCCTGTCCTATACAGTTTCTGAAGTGAACAAAATAAATAAAAAAATGAGTCGCACTTAAACTACAAAATTAAATTTCTAGTATAATTTATGCGATATATGTTCGACAATAGCTTTATTAAGACAATAAAAACAAACACATTCTATTACAAAAAGATCTTCGGAGAACCCTGAAATTCCCATTCCCATTGGGACCCCCTCACATCATAACCACTTTCGTCATGCTACCTATGAGCATAAAAAACAACCTAAAAGTTTGGAATTCCCTACCCCAACACTTGGTTATAAAAACGAGTGCCCTCCTCCCTTTATTTTATTGTGTACTTATCTTATATGTAGGCCAATCAAAACGGAGCGAATAATCAGAAAATCGAAGGAAAATTAACCGTCAAAGGACTAATAGGACTTATCCAGGTCTTATTTGTATGGAAAAGTGCAACACATTACTGATATAACGATATTTAATATTACCTTGGGCCCATTGAAAAAGGAATGAAGCTACCGGAGCCGGCGTTGATTTTCTTGTTCTGCTCGGAAAATCTAGACGGGTCGTATTCCTGGAAGAGAAATCACAAGTATCGAAAGCTAGCTGGGGATAGCTAATTATTTAATGTTTGATTGTTAAAAAGTGAAATGAGAAAAATATATATAATAAAATGGGGATATGGGAATATATATTGTTCAAAACCTTTTATTTTTTATTTTTTAGCGTTGCTTTATTATTTTTTCACAGAAATATCTGAGAACACAAAGTTGCATAAAAGTTAGTGGCTTACTAACACAAAGGTAATGTTCAAATTCGTTTTTAACCCAACTGGAAAATATCATCATGTTGAAATATACCTGGTAGTAACTCAATTTTAAGTTAAGAATGTATTAATATTTAAGATTCAGTATTGTTAATATAAAAACTACCAGGGAATCCGTTTATTTTACAAAAACCCCTTCCCTTAGTCCTTAGCTTTACAGGAAGTCAGTCTTGTAAAGTATTTTCAAGTAGAATTACTTCAGATGGGAGTGGTTTTTAACACAATATTTTTGACGAATTAAACCTCCTTCAAAATCAATACCGGAAACACTTTAAAACTAATCATAAACACAACGTACCTCCGGATTGTCCCAAACATCCGGATTCCTGTGTAGAGCAAACGACGACACTGCCATTCTCATACCTGCAAGTAGGCATAAGTCAACTGTCGGTAATTCTCCGAGTATCACAAAAAACAGTGTATTTTTCTATAATTATCGAGACTCAACGGATGTAGTTTACATATGGGTGGTCATACGATTATAAAATGCATGCAAAGTGTAAAACCAAGCAAAGACGAAGGTATGATGTTATTCAAGCACGTTTTGTGAACTGCGTAGTAAATATAGCAGAACATCGTTTTATTTTCACCTATTTGTCCAGCCAAACTTTGGCGTCATAAGGAGATCTTAAAATCAGTTGGTGGTATCCGAGGTGGCATAGTGAACGAATGAATTATATCGAGGTTTTACTGTACAGCATACTCGCAAGAAATACGTTCAAGGAAACATCTACTAAAAAACTTCGCAAATTGAAGCATATGGCCAATTGTCCACTGAGGACTTATCGTTGGTATTTAACATCACCACAACAGGCAGGGTCTCGAATGTTCTCGTCTCAAGATACAAGACACAAGATACAAGAAACTTTATTTAACGTCGCATACAGGTAAACAAGGAACATTAGCTCTTGAGAGCTATTATTGCGACAAACATATGTAAAATAACAATAACATATTATATTACAAGTAAAGGGAGATAATCACACATATTAATTAAAAAAAACCCAGTAATAATCATCACAGAAAAAGAAAGTATACACATCCCAGGTTTCTAAGTGATTGAGAGTCCCCTACCTACAAAGGCCCCTGGGAAATGACTATTTTGGAACAATAAATATATATGAAAAAGTGTTAATATATGAAAATCATTAAATATGATCACAGATAAGTAGTTTTCAGAATAAGTAAATAATGGACATAGTAAATAGTGAATGAATACGTGTATATCACACAAGAATTACTTACGACTTCGGGTTTAAACACTATGAAGTGGAATATACATACAATGCTAATATAGCAAAGAATAAAAATTGACAGAATATACACTATTATAGTGTGAATTAAAAATGATACCGAAATCAATTAGCAAAATTTATCAAGTTTTATAAAAAAATGTTTTTTTTAGAATATATGGAATTAAAATACAAATACGATGCTGCAAAATATAGAATAGAATTAAAACATATAAGAAATGATTTAAGACAATAAAAGTATCACACAATCCAAAATGTCTGGTGGCAGAGGTAACCAGGGCACAGTATGAAGTATCACTCTTTGCAGATATTGCAAAGACAGATGGGGCCATCCCAGGAATAATAGAACAGCCTCCTGAATTCTTTGAAGTTTTCAACTTTTCGGAAGTCATTTGGGAGACTGTTCCACACCCGGGCGGCCTCAAAAGCAAATGATTTATGTCCATACTTCACAGTGTTGACCCTGGGCACCACTGCAGTCTTTTCTTTCCTGAAGTGATAATCAGACATCTTAATATTTACAAGATTATGAATATATTCAGGAGAAATTTTGTTTATAATTTTTAAAACCTCACAACCTATTTCCTTCAGACGCCTTACAATTAAGCCTGTCGCTGTTGGTAATACTAAGCAAGTGTCTGAAGGATGAGTTGTGATCATTATGTATAAACCTTAAAGCTCTTTCTTGTATCTTTTCTAGCTTTTTGACACTCTTCATGGAACAAGAGTGCCAGACTAAAGGACGGTAGTTAAAATTTGAAACAATAAAAGATTTATAAATTACAAGTCTACCTTATTCGTAAACTCCAAATTCGCTTTAAAATGGACAATTGCCTTGAGGCTTTCCTACAAATTTCAGAAATATAAGCTTCAAAGTTTAAAAATTAATCGAAGTTCACACCTAAAAGTTTGACAACACTGTGAGGAACAATATCTTTTTCGCCAATACTAAAAACTGTATAGCATCTACCGAATGTTTCCCTATACAAATGGCCTGGAATTTATCGGGGTTTGCTTTCATCTGGTTTAATTTAAACCGGTCTATTAAATTTTGACAGTCATTTTCAATATTATGTTTTAAAGCATCTGGGTCTTTATTCGATTCACTGACAGTGTTGTCGTCTGCATAATTATATAATTTACAGGATGTTACATATGAAAACATACCATTTACAAATACACTAAAAAGCAAGTGTCCTAAAATAGAACTCTTGGGTACCCCCTTCAGCACTTCCAGCCAGTCACACCGCATTTGGAGCCAATTTTTACCTGCTGCTTCCTGCTGCTCAGGTAGCTGGACACCAGGTTAACTGAGGCTTTGCTCAGGCCAAATGCCTCCAGCTTCCCGACCAAGTTATGAGGAAGACAGTCAAAAGCCTTGGAGAGGTCCATCAGTATGGCAGCGACATACTCATGGTTGTCTAGGGCTCTACGCCAATCCTCAACAAGTCACGAACGCGATTGAAACCAAGAATACAGTTTCCCGTAACATTTTGCCTCGTGTAATATCTCATTTTGTCCTCGTGCGATGTCTCATTTCACATAGGATAATAGCTCACATTTGAACTCTGTCGTCTTATGGCCTTACCTGCAGCGAAGTCATCAACCACGAAAATAAGCTCACCTTTGGGTATGACGCGGCCATCCGGTAAGGTTATGTCCTTCTCGGCACACCTGGACACATTGGGCACAGGTGGAAACAGCCTCTGACTTTCCTTGATACAGCTAAAGGTAAAGGATACCTTCTGGATGTCGTCCCTAACATGAAAGTTACAAGTATTGAAAATCCTTTTTTTTCGTGATATGTCGTCAAAATAACTCCGCATCGTAAGATACACTAATTTTGTTCAAAGAATTCATTTTGGTAAAGTGTATTGATGTCTACAAGTGTCGTCAAATTTCTGATCAAATTGGTTATTTAAATTTTCTTTCTGGTTGTTTCTGGTTTGTTTTATGATTTCTTTTCCTTAGTGTTGTACTTGCTATGGTCTCGCTAGATCAATCTAACCAGACCTCTTATACCAAGGATTTCCCCGATTTGTCATGACCTTAGCCTTTGATGAACCCACTAAAACTTAAACCCAAATGTGTCACTGCTGCACGATAAGGCATGATAGCACAATGTTGATGAGAATGTATAAAATGCACCATATTGCGACAGATGTGCTTCTACCTTTCCTTTTTTTTTTTAACTTGTTTTTCTATTCTTGATCTTTATGCTTTATCACCACTTTTGGATAAATTGCAGAAATTGTCCGTGTGAGAAAGACAAAGGGTTCTGTCTCAAAGCCTGGACATACCGAAGTCCTTAAAAATACTTGTTAATATGGTGTCAATATAATTTGACCGAGTGGAATACTGTACTGCATGATATTTCAGGAAGGTACATTTAGCAATCAAAAGAAGGCGTCAGATCCGCGCTTTCTCAATGAGAGAACACACCAGCATACAGCCTCCAACACACACGCATACATTACATACAGTGAGGGACGCACTTAAAAGGTGTGAGCTGTTAAAAGGATACTAAAACTTATTAACCAATTTCTCTTCAAACCTTTTGTCCTACGATAATATTAGTTATGTCTGGGTTAGGAGGGGTCTACGGGCTCAGAGACCCCGTCTGGTTTTTATAGACTCCGAGCCGAAGGCTTGGTTAGGAGGTGTCTTCGGGCTCATAGACCCGTTTGGTTTTTATAGATCCCGAGCCGAACAATTTGTCACCCTTACAATCTTTTATTACTTTTTTTGCAAAGTTTTTTGCAAAGTTATAAGTCCCTTCGTGAGTGCGAGTTGTACTTGAACGCTACCAAAATAGCCCCTACCAGACCCCTTTTCGGCAATATTTCGGACAATACACAACCATCTTTGTAATTAGCACCCTAGCGGCCCCTCATTGCATGTTTCGTTGAATTTGCTGTCAATTGATTGGCACACCTCAAACGCTCGTGTGTGCGTGTGTCGGACGCCATCTTTGTTGTTATGAAGAGAGATTCAAGTATGAGTTTCTCCCCTCGCACGTGTTTTTATAGACCCCGGCAGAGCGGGGTCTATAGAAATATAAACCCCGGCAAGATATCCAATCAGAAAGATTATAAATTAGAAGGTTGACAATTGTGAAACAATATCAACCAACCAAAAAGACGTACCACGTGAGATCTGTCTTGTCCCCCCACTCTCGTTCTACCTCCTCCCGACACCGGTCCTGGTACTCAGGATGTAAGGCCAGGTTGTAAAGACACCAGGACAGAGTGCTGGCTGTGGAATCATGTCCCGCGAACATAAATGTGTCCACTTCATCCCTAATCTCCTTGTCAGTCAGGCCCTGTCCATCTGAGTCCTGTACCGGAAGTACACTAACATTGTAATCAAAGTGTATGCTAGTGGAACCAATGATTAAAGACATGAGAACAAACTTCAATAAATACATGTTTATTGATTTTTTGTAATTTTACATCAAGTCGAACATTATTCAAATATCAATTCTGACAATTTCATTTTAGTGCAGAGGAGCGTTTCTGTGTGCTGACATATATCAGCTGATATCGGCAGGAATGATATTGATGATATACAGAATAATAAAATGCCAAGTTACATTTCGATTATATTGACGAAATCATAAACAAGGAAAAGTTATGGTGAAGAAACTATTGGCAACGTGTGTATCTTTTGACTTATGTCATTCGAGCTTTGAAACGTGTTATGTTGGAGGGAAAATAACCGTATGTCTATTTATTTCCCCGGTATATTTTGGAGGGATGCCGGTGTTGAGATGTCCCGGGTTTATTCCTCCTACAACATATAACCTCAGCCGTAAGCTTCTTCTTCCATTCTATATGATAGTATCCTTATGTGTTTATCTTATAAATCAATCAATACATTTGATTTCTTTTACAACAATTAGGAAATAAACTATTACAACTTATATTAATCACTCTTAATTAGCCCGGATGTTAGCGCGCGAGGGAATTTAATGTGGGAGGAAACCGGAGTACCCAGAATAAACCCACATGGTCGGTCAGGTGACAGAACGGTCAAATGGCGTTATGTTAATACGTACTTTGGCTGTGAGCAAAATATCGAGAAAGTCAACGTTCCTAGATCCGGCCTTCTCGCTCGCCAACAATTGTCTCCTCTGTTCTATCAACTTGTTCGAGTGTTCGTGTATTGTATCACATGCGTACTGAAATTTTCGTCTGCAAAATTTAATGAAAATTCATTATTCTATAAATCGTTATAGATTTTTGATAAAGTACTGATATTTAGCAAGGTGAAAGACTGACATCTATTGGACATAGTTTGGCATTCATTGACCCGTTTCAGTCTCTTAACATGTAGGTGACAGATGACAAACTATGATCAGGTTTGTATTTCCCTGGCCGTCAGCATAGGTTATTATTACATGCGTCCCCGCCTCTACTTGCTCTCTTTCTCTCCTAACTATATGCCTATTTGAGATTTCACGACAGGAATATATTGGGGAAAAGGACGATTTCATATCAATATCGGTAACAGAGATAATTGTTGCTTTTCTTTGACCGTCTGGCTCAGGAAACGATATATACATTGTTTCTTTAAGTTGTGACCAGGCGTAAATGGACAACTAGAAAAATAAATCGCAAGAAAAACAGTTTGAGATAGGTGACAAGAGGACAATGTTTATTCCTGGAAAAAAACTTATCGGAATTCGTACCAGTTATCGGACAAAAATAATGTTATAGTCAACCCTTATCAGACAGACAGTGTATGAGGGTTATATTTACCCGTTTTCAGACAGGGAGTATAGGAAACCAAAGTGATGAAGAGGGTTCATGATCCTTTTGATGATCAGGTCAGAGACGTCGTAGACACACTGGATGTACGCGGGGCGCACCCTGGTGGAGAGAAAAGAAATTACTGATTTTACCTATGTTGGTAATGTTAAGGCAACCTCATCTACTTTCACTTGAAGTTTAACTCCACTCATGGAACTTAATGCAACTTAATCTACACATATATTTCATAATACGTCCTCGCAGTAGTTCTATTTTTGGTCTGATTTTGCAGATCAGCGACACCTACCGGCGGTAATTAGTAATATTTCACAGATAAATGGACCACGACTTCACCTATTAATTTTTTTTCCATAAAATAGTTCACATGTTATAAATTGTAAATTGATGTGATAGTGTTATGTGACTGTATAGCCGCCGCTAAGGGTATGACAACATGAACTATAGATACATATACGTACGTTTCCAGCTGACAGTTACTATGGTGACCAAACAGACACTTCATCATGCTATCCAGCGTCAATAGGCTCATGTGATGAAATGTCTCAACACATCCGGGGTTTTCTCGCCATTTGCCCTGTCAGTGCAAGACCAAATGGTTGTTTAAGAGTGCGATGCAGAAAAGTTGCAAAGTGTTGAGAACCACAATGAAAATAATTTCGAGATTTTTCTGTTGGATTGTTCCATGAGCATTAATTTTAATGTCATCTTTTTAAACCTCACATTGATGCCAGGCGCGGTTCCACCAAATTGTCAAACAGTAAAACAAAACTAAATCACTGCTTGTTGCACTCCCTTGATCCCGAACCAAGGCCCTGCCCCGGACCTGCTCCTAAATGAAACCTCTCCAAACACGCCTCTGGACGAAATGTTGGCTCTGTTAGAGAAATCACCCCGATATGGATGTGGTTCAAAGGATTGCTCAATCGAATTAGACTGTACTCAAACTTAGTCACGTGTTACAGGGTCAAAGTTCAGCATAAGGCGCCATTCATACAAAAGCTTTACCAAAATTGTGAAATATTTCAACAAGTTTCGCATTTAGGATTTTTTGAAAGATTCGCTTAAACTGGACCTCACCGAATCCCAATGGGAACATCATCGCCATATATGGTCCGAAATAGTACGCCATCATATACTCACTAGGCACTAATGATCGGATATCATAAGAACCGTTGTATTCTACCAAGCACAATTTCGTCTGCAATTTTTATCAACTATACCTGTGCTGCGAAATGAGAAATTCTTAACCAAGGAACATCTTAGACTGTAACGCGAGTATTGAACTAATGTTTATCTCTAAAATCCTTTGAAATTGTTTTGACTTTTCTTGTCAGTCACACATAGGACTACGCAATGACTTTGTTTAATGTAATGGCGGGTCAAGTGTTAGACTATTTCGTATTTAACTTAATGAACGTAGAACCCATACAAATAGTTTTTCTCAGGTTTGCCAAATAGTTCTCTCTTCTGGATTCTTTACATGCTATTATCCTTGTAATGCTACTTTTGCTACAAAGATAACCGAACCTCATTGAGGACTTACTAGTAAGACCTTCGCTGATTCGTTGAATATCTCCACATAGTGTTTCAATATGTCCATATGGAAGGCGGGAGTGAGCATGCGTCTGTTTCGGTCCCACTTCCGTCCACCTGACAGGAGCAAGCCGTCCCCTAAAATATGTTAACAATATCTTATTTCATCTGTTTCCGGTAAAGGAAAAAGTAAATTTACATCAAAGAAAACAGGATGTGAGGTTGAGAAAGACTCGATACATTTTTCATAGTCTCATCAGGCCTATATTAACATCCGCATGTCATTGCTATTATATAACACGACACAATTCATTTAACAATGATAGGACTATCTGGGGCGAAATAATATATAGTATAAGGCTAAACGGTTTATAAATGAACAACACAAAATCAAAAAAATATAAATTTAAAATAGTGTCTACAATTGCACCATTCTATATTAAATAATTCAAACTAGCTTCAACAAAGATAGAATTTTGTTAACAAGTCGGCAATAGTATCTGTTGAAAATCACAACAATGTAACTTTATCATAAAGCTTTCAACTGTTAATGGTGCAATGCAAAGAGACATCGAAGGGCTTGCAACGTGTAGAGACGAGATATGTTATCGCACTTTAACATTGAGGAGAATCGGAAATATTGTCAAAAAATTGGTTGACAAAACAAGCATGGGTTATTGAGTAAAAATAAACAACACATGTTTACACTTCACAAATATAACTAAAAACTGTTTGTCATTAAATATGAAAAAGCGTCATCCTTTTATATCGGTATTGTACTCTTTGTTACATCAATACGCGCATACTGTGTGCAGTTCCGTCAACTGAAACATCAGTAAAACGTTCCAAACTTGTAACAATGTAAAACTTAAATACTCTCCATAGCATGTTAATGCCGCTACTATTGAACGATATCAATACAAATGTAAGTATTGAACTGTTTTCGGATGAACGCAACCAGAAAAAAATGCTTGAATTAAGACTGTGAGGCCTCAGGCAACCCTTTCGCTTACACGTTTAACAAAGCACCACTAAGTTATCGATACCATAACAGTATCTCACAAGTATTATTATGTCTCCCTTCCTTCCTCCCTTTCATCCAATGTTGTCTTTCTTGTTATGTTGCCACATGATCTATTGTTAATTTGTCGACGTTCAACAAACAACATGTTATCAATTAAACAGCAAAAACAAAAAAAAACAAAAAAAACACCACAAACCTATCCAAGGCCGCATTAACGCATAGGATTCATCTTTGGGATCTGAAATATTAGAACAGGTTTGATATTAATAAATAAAGCAGCTTATTTTCAAATATATTCAAAACTTTACTTTTTAGTATAGTGGGAGGTGTCTTTTTTTAGTTTTAATATATTTGTAGGCACATAATATAAGTCTTAGGCATGATATATATATCATGAGGTAAATATAAATAAGTTCTTATATTTTTATTTAATAAATCGATGTTATATATATATATATAACACTTGTACTATGGACACGCTCGTTGGAAACGCTCATGCTTTTCATCAATCAACAGTTAATCATTCAGCAAGTAACCAACCAGCTTAAGCCCAAACAGGAATAGTGGTTACATGTTTTATGTATAATATGGTCCAATAGACATGTTTTGTAACATGCAATATGTATATAAGTGTGTGTAAAACACTAATTCCGCAGTATCAGTAGCAAAACAGGTCTCTTGGACCATATAATATTAATATGCAATACAGAACAGGTGTTTATAATTTTCCATAACAATTCTCAAATTTCATTTCATATTTTTTCAGCAGAAAAGTGAGTCCTACTTGGTGAATTTTAAATACAAACTTTGGGAAATAGACCTTTCGACCATCTGTATATTTCGATATTTGTTCATGGTCATTCCTATCTTGAAAAAAACAATGTTCACTTTTGGTCTTTTTTTTTTAATATAGCGAAATGAATGTTCTGTTACATGTAACATGTTTTTGTTTTACACTCTTGATTTTATTGATATATTATTTATCCAGCTTTTCATTCATACAATCATTTGATATAAAATGATTCAACAATTCAGTGAATACGTTACCAGTTCCCGACAAAACATGCTTGACTGTAGACGGATGGCCCATGTTAAGGAATGCGTCGAGAGGACCCATCCAAACTGGAAATACACCATTGTAGGTGGTAGCACAGTCGGTTGTCCTGAGAAGTCCATCTAAGTCACCAGAAATCTTGAAATGCATCAACAGATAAAGCTCTAATAAGATATCGAAAACAAAAGTAATTTCATGAAAATATGAAAAAGTTTTATACAAAAACAAAACGAATACGTTTGTTCCTATATACAACATGTGAACGGAATAGTGTACCCTGGATGAACACCGACCCGGTCAGGATAGAATGATATGATACTATGTCCGTCACGACGCAATACCAACAAATACTAGTAAAGTGTCAACACTCCATTCTCCTGCATTATTCCCCATTATCATCAAATCAAAATAAGAGATATATGATTATGGTTTTTAAACTCTTTACATTCTTAATCTTCCAGTTGAGTTCCAAAGATGACAAAGATTCAGTGTTAAGTTAGTCGTGTTACCCATCGGTTATGTTAGTCGTGCTACCCATCGGTTATGTTAGACGTGCTACCCATCGGTTATGTTAGTCGTGCTCCCCATCGGTTATGTTAGTCGTGCTACCCATCAGTTATGTTAGTCGTGCTACCCATCGGTTACGTTAGTCGTGCTACCCATCGGTTATGTTAGTCTTGCTACCCATCGGTTATGTTAGTCGTGCTACCCGTCGGTTATGTTAGTCGTGCTACCCATCGGTTTTGTTAGTCGTGCTACCCATCGGCTATGTTAGTCGTGCTACCCATCGGGTATGTTAGTCGTTCTACCCATCGGTTATGTTAGTCGTGGTACCCATCGGTTATGTTAGTCGTGCTACCCATAGGTTATGTTAGTCGTGCCACCCATCGGTTATGTTAGTCGTGCTACCCATAGGTTATGTTAGTCGTGCTCCCCATCGGTTATGTTAGTCGTGCTGCCCATCGGTTATGTTAGTCGTGCTACCCATCAGTTATGTTAGTCGTGCTACCCATCGGTTACGTTAGTCGTGCTACCCATCGGTTACGTTAGTCGTGCTACCCATCGGTTACGTTAGTCGTGCTACCCATCGGTTACGTTAGTCGTGCTACCCATCGGTTACGTTAGTCGTGCTACCCATCGGTTACGTTAGTCGTGCTACCCATGTGTTATGTTAGGCGTGCTACCCATCGGTTATGTTAGTCGGGCTACCCATCGGTTATGTTAGTCGTGCTACCCATAGGTTATGTTAGTCGTGATACCCATCGGTTATGTTAGTCGTGCTACCCATAGGTTATGTTAGTCGTGCCACCCATCGGTTATGTTAGTCGTGCTACCCATCGGTTATGCTAGTAGTGCTACCCATCGGTTATGTTAGTCGTGCTAACCATCGGTTATGTTAATCGTGCTACCCATCGGTTATGTTAGTCGTGCTGCCCATCGGTTATGTTAATCGTGCTACCCATCGGTTATGCTAGTCGTGCTAACCATCGGTTATGTTAGTCGTGCTACCCATCGATTATGTTAGTCGTGCTACCCATCGGTTATGTTAATCGTGCTACCCATCGGTTCAAACATTTGAACGAAAAATTACAACATAGGGCCACATGGACATGATAATTAGTTACAGCTATATCTGGACCTAGGCTTAGGTGTTTAGAGTTATTTTACACGTTTTAGGGTTTAGATCAATTTTCGGTAAAAATGCCATCCCAACTTAACACCTTAAAGCAGGTCCAAATATGGCTGAACCAAATTCTCAAGTCCCTGTGAATAGGGCAATGGGTTTGGTGTTGATGCGCGGCCGAGAAACCCGTGCATCGCAAATAAACACAGGTAGAAAGTTATTTTTATGACTTGTTGATCAGATTGCCTTTTATGTATGAAATTCGTATCCAATCTATACTTACCTCTCTCGTGTTTCCATACAGCCAGTGAGGTTTAGGTCCTGGGAAGTCCTTGAAAGCCTTCTTCAGGTCGTGTTTTCGTTTCAGAAGCTGTAGGAATTTAAGGAGAAGGAGAGTGCCGATACATATAGGTGAAATTTGTAGAAGTATCGTGATGAGCGCCGCCATTGTGTTTGTGTAGAAGGACGCGGAGCGGTACCGGCCTAGACATGAAGATAACAGGTGTCCATCTGTTTATACTTATCGTAGAGATAACTGGCTAAGCGGATATTGTAGCCAGTCGGTCAGCTGGTCAACTGGTCAGCGGTAACATGACGTCATCAGACCCTGAGTGTTTAAGATAATTTGATCATGTAGATTCTTTCGAAAACAAAAGGTGCATAATACAAATAAAATCCAAAATAAATTCTATCAATCACCAAAAATAGAAATTGTGACTGATCAATTTGGCCATCTAGAAAAAACATTGCCTATGTTAATGATTTAATATTTAATAACCGGCAGGCAAAGCACACCAGAATCAGTAAATGAAAAAGTTTTCCTTGTTTTCATGTGGTTCAAATCAATATTATAAAGACAGTTTTAGAAAATTGGTTTTAGGACAAACTCTTAGGAGAGAAATGTTTGCAACTACTTAACCTATTTGCTACTTAATTACAATATGACGTCGTTGCAACACATGAGTCATATGACGATGGTGACAAGAGGAATAACATGGAAACGCTAAGAATCGTTCAACAACAGATTAACATTAGATTTATTCCTCGGCACTTAATGGAAATAGGAGGTCACTTCTACTCGTTTAATGCTCTCTTTGAAGAGGACACTGAAATAATCTACCGACCCACGTTAGTCACAAGTTCCTATGAGTTGAAATACCGGAATTTATGAAGTTTTCAATATTTCTCCTGACAGGTTAAGGCGCAAATATAAACCACATGTATCGAAATGACGATAATCAACCGCAAACATCGAAACTACATTCCAGGAAAAAAGGAAACAACCCAACTTGAGGTGTAATATGTGTATCAAGTTTAATGATGGACGTGGCCCACACACGTAGCTGTATCTCTAAAAATGCAGAAATAGATACAGTATTTCCAAGATTAAATTGAAACTGTATTAAAAAGCTGAAGCCGCTAAAATAGCAATAGGTACTATTGTAAAAGATGTGCATTTCTAAGATTGCCTTACAATTAAGCGTTAGTGTAGGGAATTTCCCTTTATCTTAGCGGTAGAGCACCGGGCTGGAGAGCCATTTAAAAAAAAAAAAATTACAAACAATCAAAGGGATTGGGAACAAGTTCTGACAACTTACTAGGCCCTCTCCCGACAATACAACACACAGTAACACCAAAGATATAGCACGTGATGACAAAAAGGTCAGCATATATACATAGACAATCTACTAATTGCCATGAGAAAAAAAGTAAGGAGATAGGGAAGGAGTGAGGGAAAAGGTGAAAGAAGGGACAGGAGGGGAAATGTTCCGGTTGTATAAGTTGTCCACTATAATTGGTTTCAAACATCTTCGTTGATTTTATAAATGATTGTACAGCATGTATGTTGTTGACATTTGTTTGGAACGGCAGATCTGAATCTTAATTTAAACAAATTTTATTTAATTTAGAAAAAGGATTGAACAACAGGCATAGCCTATATTATTTCTCTCCTAAAGGTAACAGTGAGTATATAAATATATATATATATTATATAGTATGTTGTTATTTTGAAAGAGCTATTGCGGAAAACTGCCCGTATTTCCCTAAGTCGGTATTTGTGAAAACGGAAAAAAATATTGATGAGTAAATCATTTTTAGTAGCAAAATTGCATATAATAGATATAAAACCAATTGAATACGAATTTTTGAACTGTTGAGATATTCGGTATTGTTAATATAATACTGCAAATTTAGCCATATTCACTATAAGCATGACAGTGACGGGGTTTCCCAGACTTAAAAAATACTTTCAATACTTTTCCATCCGATGACCAAGTTTTGAATACATTTTTTGATTCTATGATGTAATATGCAAAAACAAATCGTAATACGGAAAAGAGGTCCTCCTTTGGGAAAGTGCTCAAATAATAAAAAAAATAGGGCTGATGTAGTTTCTCAAAAATGCGACCGATGTTTCTTGGGTTAAAACAGTTTGTATTTTGATATTCCTCTATGTCCGATGTAGCTTAATTTGTAACGCAGTTAGCTTGTGACCAGAAGAAGTGAACGGTGTAGGTTCGAATCAATATCTAGGCATGTGATCCTTTTCCTTAATTAAGTGATAAAATAAATTAAAATCAATGGAACATTTTATTGATATTTTAATAGCATACGTATTGATTTTTCTTTTATGGAATAATGTAAACAAATTCCTGTACGCTTGTACAGTACAGATACGCATTGTTGTTAAGACATCATGTTAAATAATATTTATGAATTGTTTAAGCCTCCAATTGGCACTAGTATTTTTATTTATTATTTCAACATAAACAAATCATGCTGAGACACAAAGTATATGGGATTGATACGTCAGAATAATAAAAAGGCAAAGCAAACAAAACTGAACAGTTATTATCGCAAAGATATTACCGAACATGCGGGAACATTCATCGTCCAGGACAGTCTCATTTGTTTTAACTGCAGGAAGACTGCAGCACAAAGTAAGGAGCACAATACACGTGTAAGACATGGTGATGCTATTCGAAAACTATATGTAATTTTACCATTCCAATATGCAGGAAAAACAAAATCAAGATGCGTGTATTTTTTTTAAAACAGGTAACGGCATGACGTAGGCAGTGGTAATGAAAATTAACTGTACGAGCATTTTGTTGAGTCTTTATTGTGAAATGCATGTATTAATGGCCACGGCCTTAAATCGTCTGTTTACAATAATCTATTCTTAGACACGGGATTCCGATAGAGCTACAAACAATGTACCTGACGACACGTCATAACAGTGCATGGTTGGATACGCACACTAGCGGATCATAGCTTTGGGGGAAATAGACATAGCAACCCGCCAAAGCTCTTTTAAAGTTGATTATTTTAAGTATGAAACATAAAATGTTTAAATATGGTATATGAGTTTGGAAGTAAGGACATTATTTAAGAGTTGTTATAATAAATAAAATACACAATAAAGTTTATAGTGTGAGGTTCCTTTACGCAGTCCTGTAATTATTCGAGCAGCCTTTATTTGGATAGATTTAAGTAAAGTTGCCTCCTGCTGAGTACAATTATCAAAAATGATATCATCATATTAATATAAGCGGCATATATAGTGATTAGTGTTTAACGACTCATTTTAGATTTACAGATTTCAATAATTTTATACGTAATACGCTTTATTATAAATAAAGTTGATATGGTGATGCCACTTACTGTCTTCAGAAAAATATACACCAAGATGTTTATGATTTGACACATTTGCTACAGTTTTATTTTGAAAAATGACATCAGGAGAAATTTTATTTCTTTTTCGACTAAAAGTTAAAGATTCTGTTTTAGTAGGATTAAAATTAATGTCGCATTTCTTAGACCATAAATTTTCATTTTCAAGATCACTGTGTAGACTATTGGCTGCATCGAGTGGAGTAGTTTGTATCACCTTAAAAAGAGATGTATCATCGGCAAATAGTCGTTTCTCATTTGTTATACATTCAGTAATATCTTTTATATAAATCAGAAACAAAAACGGACCGAGGACTGATCCCTGGGGGACACCAGCACTTACCTATCTATATGATGAAAAGAAGTCTTCTATTATCACTTTATGTTTACGATTAGTTAAGTAATCTTTAAACCAATTTAGGAGATTTCCTTTAATACCATATTTTTCAAGTTTAAATAATAAGCCAGGATGCCAGACACGATCAAATGCCTTGCTTACATCACAAAATATTGATCTAATTTCAAGTCCTTCATCAAGCTGTTGTATAATAGTATTATACATGGATAATAATTGATAAACAGTAGAGTTACCAGGAATAAATCCAGACTGGTATTTTGTTAGTAGTTCGAATTCCAGTAAATGATTATATCTATTTTATTGAAACATGAAGTAATAGAAATTGGACGGTAATTTGAGACATCATTTTGATCACCTTTACCTTTATATATAGCATTAATATTAGCCCATTCCCAAGGCAGAGGAATAGAACCAGATGACATGGTTTTATTAAATAACCTAGTAAGGGGAGTAATTAGTGATGGAGAAAGAAGTTTAATAACTTTCGGTATAATTTCATCAGATCTGTCAGTTGATCCCTCACATCCTGCTCTTGAAATAAAATGTTATTAAGTATGTTAGGAGACTCGGGAACAAGAGGCAAAGGATCAATATTATCAGAGGATGTTGATATGGCTGTAAAATAATCAACAATATATTCGGCTTTATCAAGTGGATGAAACAAAACAGTGTTATTGTGATTTAATGGTGGAATAATGGGTGACTTGTTAATTTTTAGAATAGTTTTTGTGGTTTTCCACTATTTAGATGATGAGACATTGGGATCATTTAGAGAGTGTTCTAAATTTTGTATATATATATATCGATCTTTAGTAGTACGTATTAAGCTGATGGCTTCATTTCTGATGTTCCTACAATTTGCCCAATGATCTGGATTATTGGTCTGTATTGCTTTTTTATGGATTCTATTCCTCTGTCTTAGTTTTAACCTTATCTCGTTTGACATCCATGGCTTATCATTTGGTCAGATAGTAATTTTCTTTATCGGTATACAGTTATCTATAGCTTTAGTTATAGCATCAACAAGTACAGTATTAAAACCATTTACATCTTGTTGATCATTTATACTTATCCAGTTTATGTTATAACTCATTTGATTCATTTTGATAACATCAGCATTATTATACAGGAGAACATTTTTTGTATATGCATGTTGTTTAAATACAGAGTAAGAAGCACTGAAGTTAATTACAGAGTTATCACTACAGATTGGAGGAGTTACAATTACATTGTTAACAATAGTATCATTATTGGTAAGGACAATATCAATTGAGGTAGAAGAATCCCGAGTTATTCTTGTAGGATCTTTTACATAATTGTACAGATTATATTTTGTTAAGTCTTTTTAAACGAGAGTTTGGCTGAATATTGCTCATATTTACATTAATGTCACCAGTAATAATAATGTCTGCATTTGTTCGCCTCGAGTCATCAGTCACATGATCTAGTAAATCATCAAGCTTGTTCCAGTAATCAATACTACTGTCATGAGGTCTATAAATACAACCGAGGAGGAGTGTTTTATTGTAAGTGTAATCTCTGACCATAATAGTTCTAAATCAGGAATCTCGAGATCTAGTCTTCTTCTCATAATGATATTGTCCTTATAATAAGTTATAATGCCTCCCCCAGGTCGCAGACAGCGGTCTTTTGGGGGGGAAACAATAGAAAACTTTTGGAGTAACAAGTCATTGTCATGAATCATTTCATTAAGATGGCTTTCAGTTAAACATATAATATCTGTATCACTCAATTCAGCTTCAACTATATCCAGTTTATTTCTTACTGAACGGATGTTTAAGCAACCAATGTCAAGACTGCATAAAGGACCTGGATTTTTTTCAATATCCATATACATTATAATTAGTATTAATATTAGAACAAATGAGAAATAGTCATTTGAATAATAATATATGTAATACAGGAGTTTGTGTCTGCCATGTACAAAATGTACATATAAAATAATAATAATCAATAGCAATGATTAGAGTTTGACAACCACAGGGATGCACTCCATGCAATATAATCATACTATACATGCAAGCACAAATATTACCCGTTATCAAACGATAATATTTCATTACAAAAACCATGGGGTACAAAACAGCAGTCGCAATACTCTTCATATAATACTCGCCACCATTAGAAAAGAGATCTGATAAACATATATTGTGTGGTAATAAACATGATAAAGATAAAACGGAGATATTTACATACACAACTGTTATATACATTAATGTTACCTTCATACAGCCGACTGCATGTAGCTTGTGACAGGGGTTGAACTACATGATATGAAGAGACGTCTTTAAAAAACAACTGTTCAATGTAACTGGAGAGCTTGTTGCAGAATAGTGACTTGAATGCCAGTTAAACACCTAAGTGGTGTCCTCCTTAAAAGCGTCCTAAGCGTCCTCAAGTGACAACAAGCGTCGCTAGACAAAATCTTTAAAAATACTGAATAAAGTAAGAGCCATCAGAAGATATGTTGTTAATATGACTATAATACACCCCAATACCAAATTTCAATTATGTATTTGAAAAATTTACAGAGTTATGATGAATTTAATTTTTACGAACGGCGGCGTGGCACATGTGTGTATTAACTGGTAAGCAGTTAAGCAAGCGTCGCCAGACAATATCTTTGAAAATACTTAACTAAAGTAAGCGGCATCAAGAATATGTTATTGATAATACTTTTATTGATATATACTGCAAATTTCAGCTGGATATATGAAAAAATGACCGAGTTATGATAAATTGAAAGTTTACGTTGGTAGCGTGGCCCACGTGTGTGAATAGAACTCCGCAGATCGTGAAGCGTCTTCAGTCTTTACCTCTAAAATTAGCCTAAAATTAAGCGACATCAGGAGAAGGCTATGATACACCTATGTACTAAACTTCAGTTTGATATTTGAAACATTGACCGAGTTATCGTGAGGTAAAATTTTACGATGTACTAGTATGAAGATTTACAGCGTATCACACGTGTGCATACATAGAAGGACCTCGCATAGCTGAACACGGCCAGTCCGGATTAAATTGCTGCGTAATCACTGGTATAACATTTGGTTTGTTTTATTATTTGTTTTTTTTCCTCATCAGAACGGATGATTTTTTTTCAGTTCCTTTCTTTGTAGAAGTTACCAGACACTACGGAATGTTGGTCCATTATAAAATATGTTCGTGTGACCACGGAATTAGAGACTCTTATCTTTGTTATGTGTTTAAAAACATATAAATACTGCTTTTTTTATTTGAAGACTTATAAATAAAAAAATAAAATAAAAATAAAAAAACTTTTAATAAAGTTTATTGCATTTTTTTAGCGATTCCTGTGGGGTTCAGTATCGTTAACATGTCATTCGTAGAAGCAAAAAATGCGTTTTACTAGCACACATGCTAAGGGAACTTGTTTCTTTTAACAATTCCCGTAAAACTAAGCTTGGAATGTTGCGCCTGCGCGGTCAGTGCATAGGCATCGGTACCAACGACCATCACGAGTATTGCGATTGTTGCATTCTGAAAAAGTTGGGGAAGGTTTGGAGCTTGATGGTGTGATTCATTATTTCGAATGGTTGTTTTTCAACCTTTTAGAAATGCAGCTTTGCGCAATATTGGTTCGATCACTTTTCTACGTACACCATCCACGGACTTTGACTTAATCTGATTCCGTGGTACATCAGAGTTCTGATACTGTTGCATGGTGTAAAGTACCTCAATCCTGAACTAAATGGAGAACTTCAGAAGTTTGAAGCTTGATGATGTGATTCATTGATTTGCAATTAATGTTTTTCAATCTTTTTGTAAAATTCAAATATGGTAAAGAGGTGTATCATAGTCATATTAACAACATATCTTCTGATGTCGCTTACTTTATTCAGTATTTTTAAAGATTTTGTCTGGTGACGTTTGTTGTCACTTGAAGACGCTTGTTGTCGGTTGAAGACGCTTTTAAGGGTGACCGCCTAAGCTGTATACTAAACTAAACCAGATACTGTATTATTCCGGATATTTCAATTCTTACAACGCTACATACTGTATATTTGATATGTAACAGAAAATCGTACTAATTGTCATTTCTATTGTTATGCAGTCATTCTAAATAAATTTAAGAGAAAGAGGGATGAACAGAGATTTGACAATCACGGGGTAGCAATCGAGATATCTATACGACTAGAAGAGTGATCTCCCTTGTATCAGTAATTGTTTTGTTTTTTTAAATTAAATAGTACACATGTAATATATCAATATAGTGCAGGGAGTACATGTTGCCTACAAGTACTGTATAGATATCAACACTTCATTGAGAGGTAGAGTTGAAGCATTAGCGAGGGAACACAAGTTTGTGTAACATTTTATGCAACATTTCTATATTGTAATGTGGTATTATATTGTTATTGGTTGGTAGTTAAACTAAATAGTCTATACAATGCATAAGTATTTATAGATCATAAACATGGATATATTCAAAACATGTGAACACACTTAGAAGTAAGAGGTCACTGATTTATCAATATGTTGGTAATTCAGTTAGTTTTAGTCAAACATGCTTGTTAACAGTTAAATTAATGGTGAATCAAACAAGTTGATCAACATCATCTCAAGGTCATTTCCATTAAGTAACCTTGCTGTCACAATAGGCATTACCTCACCACATGTCATCTTATCATGTTATTTCATACCTACACAAGCTAGATAGATTTACCAGGACATTAGGAATATCTCAAGTTCTCATAGGTTACATAGAGTTAGCACTAGTAGCACTTAGGGTTGATTGATCTGAGGAGGGGTCACGGGGGCGCCTGGTGACCTCTTTGGAGTTCTGGTAGTCACGTAGTGGTCGGGGTCTGATAGGTGTAGGAGGAGGGTCCGGATACGCCATGAGGTCTTCCAATGAAGTGACTGTCGTTTTTTGGTTGTCATTACCTCGTATCACATTCCTACCATCCTGTGTCCAAGTACCTGGTATCATATTCTGTTATTTGAGATATCTCGCCTTGGTAAAGACTTCCATGCGAGTTTTGGTAAGGGGCTCATTTAGGAAGAAAGGGATTTTATCATGTTTAGATCCAACCGTTTCTCATATACAAGGGCACGAACTCTATATGAGATGAACCGACCAATGATGTCCCGGGGGGTAATTGGGATTAGGCTTCCCTACCCTATTAGAGCGGTTAATGTCAGGCGCTGTCAATCATTAGGCCTAGTGTCTCATTACACGCATTATTCATTAGCTGTTCAGTATCTTCGCCTTTAGACTACGGCAAACCCCTGAACTTCATACGGTCTTACAACTTTTTAACCTGGAGTTGTAGGTCCAAGATACCTAGGGCAGACTGTAGCGATGTTTTGTACAAGTCATTATCTAACAGTCGTCTCACAATTTAATCCACCTGTTGTGGATCTCGGACTGCACTCAATGTGTCGATACTTTTCTTAATTGTATAAGGCAATTCTGACGGAACCATAGTTGTTACAGTTGTTATATACAGTTAACTGTAGAGTATGGGTAGCGATTTCGTAGGTGATTTTTGAGTATAAAATAATCAACATGGTATTTTTTTGAATACGAATTTTATTTATGGATTAATAGCGCTTATGACACGTATATATATGTCAGATACTTATATTAGACCGGCTCTGAGTCTTGGTGGTTGCGGACAGGTGTACCGGGGGCGTTATACTTACTATTTGTTGCGCAACATCACGGATTTTGATCTAATTTCTTAGATGTATGTAAACGATTGACAGACGATGTAGCTAGCGTGTATTTGTTATAAACGTTATACTGCACACAGTTTGGATTTCGTGAGTTTTTATTGTCGCAATTTCGTGAAAAAAATACGCCCAGTGGTACATGTAGTGATATTTGATAAGAAATATTCGCTGTTCGGTTGAGTTCGAGGATCCTTCGTACCACGAAAATAAATGTAACAAAAATAAAGTAAGATTAACATTAGGCTCAAAAACGTACGTGTAGCTCAATAAGGCTTCGTTAATCTCGTGCAACTCGATAGGAATGTTCAATTAAGCATTGAACTGTTTTTGTATGGTATTTATGATCTATTTGAATGACACAGCTTTGCAAGCAAACAACATAATGCGCGCTAGCGCATTATGATTTGCTTGCGTGCCAAGCTGTGTCATTCAAATAGATTATAAATACCATACAAAAACAGTTCATAACTTGTGTTTACGTTTTCTCTGCCTCTTATGTTCTTTTTTAACTGATAATTTATATTTAAGATTGAAAATGCCCGCCTTATTGAGTCCACGCAATTTCGTTTAATAGTTTGAACAGCGTATTGTCGCGTGCTGATTGGCAAACAAAGTAGTGCTTTGAAATTTTAACAAACACTTCAATTTTATTCCACAATTCAGTATCAATACAATTGCGTATGATATGTCTATAGGGTGATTTAAGTTTATCAATAGAACTCTGAGCTAAAAGTTAGATTTGAAATTATTTCGATTTTTCTCCGGAACAAATTTCGCGCATGGACAAATACAGTGAACACCGTAAATCCGACCTTGCCCTCCACGAGGGAGTAATTTTTGGAAGTTAATTCCGAACTTTTTTCTTTGCTCATTTTGTGAATAATCCAGACTTGAATTAATTTGTTAATTGTATGGGAACCTGACAACAGTCGGTAGATTCTATAACGGCCTCGTTATTTGACATGTCGTCAGAAACTGAGGAACCGTGGATGCGAGACGTGTGAAACTGATAGCGTTTGAAGTGAGTGATCTTGCGACGGAGCACAGGTTCGTTACACATGTCTGAAATGTTTATTTGTGCTGTGACTCATATCAGTAGGTATGTAACATGTGTGTCAGTAGGTCTATAGAATATGTGTATTTCAGACATTTGTAACGAACCCTGTTGATCAGTGCAGTGTGACAGACGATATTTCTGATAAATTGCATGAGCGTTAAAATTGTTTCCATTGCCAGCATTGGTGATTTCAACCGATGTGCATTTTGTACGATATTGCAGACCTTGGTCTTGCTTTCGTTGTAATAAAAGTGTTTTTTATTTTATTTTTTATTTTGCACATAAATTTACAATGACATTGTCAAATCTCACAACGCCGAGCGATATTTCAGCAGTCGACATGTTTATTTATATTGGATATTATAGTTCCGGTCAGTGTTGTATTAATACGCTAAGAATTGTGTCTCGTGATGCATGGTTAATTAAAGTTCCATCAACGACACAGCTTTCTTTAGGCTATATAGTGACAATGCCATGCAAATGTAAATATATAACAATTTGGCAACAGAATTCATGAAGCTTCAATCTATCGATATTTGTGATTACCAGTGAAAGAAGAAAGTCTCCATCTAATCAGCATTCACATCTGCGGAATTTTTAGTAAATCCCTTCATCTGTCGAAATCACTACCTGTAGTCCATGACCGGAAGTTACTGCTATGCATCTCCCCATGTAAGATTATCCAGTGGGGGAACAGGTTGAATACCGATGTTTAAAAGAGCATCTAACAATCTTATTCGAGGATTTGAAAATTGTGCACAGACAAAAAAAGACAAAGGTCGCGGGTTCAAGCCCCAGCGACGGCACTATCTTTATCAATACTACACAATCAATTTAACCACATAGAAAGGCAGCAATATGTATTAACAAGTGACATGAACAAATATTGCTGAAGCTTCGGGTGGGCTATTACCACACACAGGACGGTGTATATGAGGTAATTGCTATCAAAATCATGCTTCGCTCTTTGGGAAAACATTCGCGCTAGCAGATCAAATATGGCGTATGACTCATTTCCGGTTAACCATGGGGTATCATGTAAAATAAAGCACATTTTATGAAATGCCATGACATCTTTTTTGCAAGTGAATCAATTTTACAAGTGTCAAAAAGTGCAAAAAAAAAACTCGTGGCAAATCGGAGAAAAAAAAATGAAATTCCAGATAATACTACGTTATTTATAGCCGACCACAAATCATAATTTTGGAAACTTCCGGTTGTCGTACTTTAAATGGCTGAAATCAATTATGATTAAAGCTTTTACTGAAATTTTCGAAACTTTGTACTGAATATTCGTTAATGGGATTTATAGATTTTGTATTGTCCAATCAGCAAGCACATGTAAAAAGCTATAATAATACCTAGGTAAAGATACGACATGTACATAAGAGCAATACAAATATAACAATATAGCACCCTCTAAAATGACGAATTATGTATACGATTGTATAACCTGTTTGTTTAAGGTGGCAAAATTAATATATCACACAGATGAACGGGGGCGGCAGTCGTCGGTAGGCATTCACCCTCATCAACATGGACTTCTTGATAAAGTGTGTACAGTAACGTCTGGGTTTTCCTCCAAGATGTGCCGCAATTGAAGAATTGAAAACATGTTTTGAAGCATCTTCAATATCTGCTTCAAGGAAATGAAGCATAACAGAGAAACCATGATCATGAAAGTAAAGTGTTGCTAATATCTCGTTTTCTCTTATATAAACAGAAAACAAAAAACACCGAGATCCCTGTTTTTTTGTGCGGCATTTTTATAAATACGGCTTCCTCCTCCAAGAAATAGAAACAATTATTTTTGAGTTTCCTGATGTATTTTCGTTCCCTCGAAAGGAAACAAATGAACATTTAAGGTGTTTCTGAATTTTCTGCAGTTCGTGGTTGTTTACTTTTAAATGGAAGTACTTTGATGTTGGTTTGCTTATTGGCATTACCTAGATTGGGGTACATTTTACGTCCTTCTATGACCAGCCTGATACAGTGCTGGACACGATTCTTTTCGAAAACCATGGAAGAATCACGGAGCCCCCGTGTCATAATGGCGTACATGCTATTCCTAGTTGCAGGGTCTTCGGCAAACACCGCAAGTAAGTATATTTTCTCTCTGTAGAACTATAAGGAACACTTCTTAGTATATTAACATTAAGACACTAAATGATAGGGTATTTTGATTATAGATTTCGGTGATCATAGGGCCCTAATATATATCAACTCTCAAACTTTCCTTTCAGGCGATATTATTCGTAGTTCCTTCACCAATCAATGGGTAATGTTCCATCTTTCTGAAGGTATAGTTTTGACTTAAAATGTCACTAGATTTGGGTTAAAGTAGAGAAAACATTTCCTTAATCAGGATCTGTTTTTTTATGCATATTTGTAGAACCCAGCCTCAAAATTGTCCTGGTCACTGAGGTCATCATTATATTTCCAGAGCGCAAAAGAAAATGCCTACTTCACTGACAAGTATCTTTAACGTGCACAGCTGTTGAATCTGTCACACGTCACAAACTTAAAAACAACCCACCCATTTACATAAATACGGATACTATGGTACTTCCGAGTAACCCATCCGGTTAAAGGAGATCCCATTAGACTACTAGTGTGAAACTGGTTTTTCCTTTTATTTTTATTTTAGCCGGTTGTGGGGAATGTGGATGGGTTTTACATGGGTCGGCGTGTTACTGGATCAGCTCCGACGTGGATAGCCTATTGTCCTGAGACGAGGCTAAGACCGTCTGTGAGCGACGTCAGTCGACGCTCGCCTCGGTTAACAATGAGAATCATGCTTTCTTCATAGACGAAATGAAAACGAGGTAGGTATGATAACATCACGTGTAAATGTTCATTGGCTGATTATATAGCATGTATTTAGTTTAAGGCCCGGTCACACAGCGCTTTACGGCTTAATCACGACCAAAACACGTCCAAAAGTGGTCTCCCGTGAAGCAGACGATGTTGTTCGCGTTGATGTCGAGTTTAAGACGAGCTACAGTCGATTTATAGACCTGGCAGGACGCGGGGAGAAATCGGAACGGCGTCGGACGCGGCAAAAAGTTTTGAACTGCTCAAAATTTTAGCCCGCTGCGACCAAGGGTGGCACACGTGGTAGAGACGTGCAACACACGTGAAACACACGTGCTAATCCGTGTTCCGGCAGTGATTAAAACTTGGGGAGACGCAGTAAGACGCAGTAAGACGCGAAAGTTTAGCGGTCTGTCANAATGAAAAATGAACGTTTTAATTTGCAAAATGTATTTTTAAACACGAGCTTGTATTCTTTCTATGTATTTCGTATTTGAAATCTATAAATACCATAACAACAAGGATTACGTACATTTATACATTCTCCCTCGGCAGCATTTTATTTCTAGATGGTTGTTTATCGTTGATTAGCGAACCTGCTCCTATGTTTCCACAGTAGTTAAAAAATGGATTTCCAACTGGTTGGCCCTAGCATCACCGATGAGGCATTGAATGACGAAACAGCGGTATGAGGCAGTGTGCTCATTATTTGCATATTACATCTATTACCGAATGTTAACGGCGCAATCACCTGTGTGTGTATCCTCGATATCTAGGGGTTTCGCTCACTTTCGCTCTCTACACCCCTGGAGTATGTCATAGCAAAATTGAAGACACGAAGATAGGTGTTTGATTGGTCTCAGGTAAAAAAAAACAACAGACCAAGCGCTAGGCTGATACCTGTCCTTTGAAGATTACAAAGAAGTGACGCCCAATTTCAAAGCCTGTCAATTTTTACCGTCACTTGACCGCGAGATTCTTTTCATGTATCTCAAAGGATCGAACTAGTCTTCTTGTCTCATCAACACACCGAGCCTTCAATTTTGCTATGACATATTCCAGGGGTGCAGAGAGCGAAAGTGAGCGTAACCCATGGTTATCGAGGATGCTGTGTTTGTCACGTTCATCTCTCATTAGTTTATTTACAACGGTTTCCTTCTTTTGACTTAAACATTATTTTGGTGTTCATATCTCGGGAACAACTAGGACATGTCCTCTTTCTCGCCAATCATAATCATCCCATGATCATAGAGTTCTGGTGATGGTGAACATTAAACACACGCGTATGTTTACACCTAGCAAATTTAGTATTTGATACAGTATGCTAATCATGGCCCGACTTCCTGGCTACAAAGTCTACCGACGACCTAAAATTAACGTAATCTAAATATCACCCTTTCGTAAGCCCAATGTCGCCCTGTGAATATTTTAACAGCTTCATACGAAGAAATACATTAAATGGTGAACGATTAACGCCTGTAACGTACCACACACACACGTGACTTCACCTTTGACATTTGGTGCTAGATAAAAGTACAGTACGAAAAATTGAATTACACTGCAGTATATAGCTGTTTCGTCTACAAGTAGGAGTGAGACAGGCCTGCGTTCTGATCAGCTGAGATCTCTCTAAATGCAATTTAAAAAAAGAACATTACCAATTTAATCTACATTAATGCAATTTACTGTGTTGAAAATGCTCCAAAAAAAGCCAAATCATTTTAAAATCCTTTTCTAACATTTCCCTCCCTTGTAACAAATTAAAATGCACATACCGTAAAAAAAAAATAAAAAAATAAAAAAATAAAATAAAAAAATTGTAACATATAATTCTATTTAATTCTTTAACCTAAATAAGAATTAAGAATTAACAAATATGGTTGGTATATTTATGCATCTCACAATGGCTGTCTAATGAAACTCATTATCGTAACCTGTACAACAGCTGAACTAATTTACCCTGAATTAGAAACATACATATATATTATATGTATTTAAGGTGACTTTTAAAACGTCTTTTTAGCAATATAAACATGATGAATTTCGTGTGCATCGACACATAAACTAATAGCTGTTTATACGCAGTCCATTGATTGATGCCAAATTTGAAAAATAAAGACTTTCATACATCGAAAACAGATGTAATGATTTGTGCATTTAACGAAACTGTTAAAATTAGGGGCCGTGGAGGCCAAGTGGTCAAGGGGTCTGACACTCTGTTACCACTAGTCCTCTACCACTGGGTCGCGGGATTTTGAGGGCTACGTAAAGCAGTCGCCAGGTTCTGACCGTAAGTCGGTGGTTTTTCTTCGGAACTCCGGCTTTCCTCCGCCACAAAACCTGGCACGTCCTTAAATGACCATAGGACGTAAATTGAAAGTACCAAGGAAGTCATTCCTTACATAGAAAATAAGGTAACATTGACCGTTCACCTTTGTGTTGTAGGGCAAGTATTCACTGGCTTGGGTTTTATAAAACTACATGTCATGCTGGATTTGAGTACCTTGATGGGTCAGTGGAGAACCCATACCTTACCTTTAGAGATGTAGACAGAAACCTACCATCCGCAGAGAAAAAGAGCGAAGACTGTGCAGGGATAGAATACAGCCACTCACTCAAAGACATCTGGTGGGCAGACGAGAAATGTAACAAAGTGCTTCACTATATTTGTGTGAAAAGTCCAGGTTTGTGTTTTTATGCTTCAATAACGTTAATATCAAATTCTGTCAATATTTTGAAGTACATTTGGAGGATTGCTCCTTACAATTACGTTCTGTTGTAAGGTGTCGCTTTGGTTAAATACACACCGGATATCGCATATTCGAAAATTGTTAACAAAATATTTATTTGAATATTCCCCAAATCATTACAAGTAATAATAATAATAATGATAATATACAACATATGTATAGCACCTTATATAATTTGTAAAATTACTCTAAAGCGCTTTACAACATATGGATAATAGTAATGGTTATAATTGTGAAAACAAACAACAAAGGCTTGCAAACACTTTCATACATTTAACAAGCAATGTACACATAATTGAACAAATAAAACTGTGGTATTTACATGACGTCTTTGCAAAGATTCTAAAACGCAGACGTGAAGCGGTGAGTTTGTATGTCCTTCTTGAACTTGGCCAAGGTATTTAACTTCCTAATGGCAGATGGTAAGCTATTCCACAACGTAGCCGAAACCCTCCCAAAGCATCTGTTTCCGTAGGTCCCAGTACGAGATTTTGGGACACACAACAAAGATTCTAACTCCGACCGCTGTGATCTTGACGGCTGATACAGGGTAACAAGCTCCTGTAGGTACTGAGGAGCTGTTCCATTCAGTGCCTTGTATGTGTATACCAGAATTTTGTACTGCGACCTGTATCGTACAGGTAACCAGTGCAACGAATAAAGCGCAGGTGTGATGTGCTCTCTCTTTCGAGTACGAGTAACTAGCCGTGCTGCAGTGTTCTAAACCCTCTGCAGACGACTAGTTAGTTTGTCAGATATACCACAGAGCAGGGCGTTACCATAATCCAACCGAGAGGTAACAAGTGAATGCACCAAAATCTTGCATGCATCTGCAGTTAGAAACTGCCGAATACAGCCGATGTTCCTGATCTGGTAGTAACAGGATTTGGCAATAGCGTTCACTTGTTTCTCCATGTTCAGAGAACTGTCAAAGTATACCCCTAGGTTTTTAACAGCTGGAACAGTCTCAATAGTTCTGGCACCAACCTTGAGCTGGAGAGCCATTGTTTGCTGACACTTCGACTAGTTCCGTCTTTTCCTGATTAAGTTTAAGCATGTTGGCGTTCATCCAGATACTGATATCTGTCAGACAAGCTTCCAGACTTTCTGAGACTGTATTCCAACTGTCCTGTGGTTTTATGACCAGTGATACTTTTATTATGGATATTAATTGTTGATCTAATTAACTTCCTGATAAAGCCTACTACAGTTGACCACGCCACTACTGTATGTTGCCACTTACATTGACTTGTTAATATACTGGGGTTTTAAGTTCACTTAATAAATATTCACCAGAAAGTTAAAAGAGATAAAGCGTTTATTTCGCGATTAGTTCCAAAACATTTTATCAATTTGGAACTAGTGTTTCAAATATATATATATATATATGTATATTAAATGTTCAACCAAAAAATAGTATTACAATACGATTTTAAATGTTACGTATGTTACTTTGTTCGCATTGTGCATGTCTGAATTTTATTTGAATATTATATGAACTTACATCAAGCTTATTTTGCAAATTATTTTATTTCCATTTTGTTTTTCAAATATTTGTACTTTTCACAGGCTCTTGTTTAACATTTTTCTGTACGATAACGGTGCAAAGTTACCATCCTTCCAGTCTTCTCATAACTATATCGATAGAGCTATGCTATTTCTTAAAACAAAAATGTGTGTTTTTGTAAAATTTTGCTTTCGAGTTTTATTGCCATTTTTAAAGATAACTGAAATGAGGTTTGTGTCGTATATATTGATAAAAATAGTTATTCTGAGATGTCAGATTTACATAAAATCTGCGAACAGCGTCTACGAAAAGAGTATCTGGGAAGTGACTTTTGGACGATATCCACTGTTGTTTAAAATAGAGAAGAAAAAAAACAGTTTGTAAACTTCATCTAAATTAGACTGTCTGGAAGTTCTTGGAACGACTCGTGGGGAGTAGTAAAATGAGGTTTGACTCGTGTATCCATCGTGTAACTTCCAAAACGCGAATCCACAAAACTATTGGACCAGACAGGATATCAGGGCCCACGCTCATTTGATTAGATTAATGTCATTTTAACGTAAAAGTTTCTTCTATTAAAGTATCTTAAAGATCGAAATTTAAAACCTTAATTATATGTATAGATATTCAAAACTGTCATCTGAAAAAAACATACAAGGAGAAAAATAAAATCACGTACCTCTCAAAATCATTTTGAAAAATTCAGCAATTGAGAGGGTTTAGAACATGTGGCCCAGGTTTGTTTTTTGTCAAAATAGAAACCAATAAAACTATTGCTTTTATTACAGTTAGCAACATCGCTTCAACTACGAACGGCCAAATAAAAACGACGACGACGAAGACGACGACGACGATGACAATGTCGACAGCAACGACAGAAAAGTTTACAAAGATGGCTGCCTTGAGTATCGGTACCTACAAACCAAAGAAGGGCCGAACGGCCCCGCCTACGAGTGATCCAATCTCGGTTATATCCGGCATAAGTGCAATAATTATCATTGTCGGCGTCATTGCGTTTCTGATCGGAAACGACGTCACAAGCATTTTATGTCAAATGACAGTTTGCTCTCCGAAACGACAACCGGTGTGCGAACCAGATGTGTTCACCGATGATACGTCTCATGTCATCGTCTTCAAACTTGAACAAGAAGATTCTCCAAAAGAGCTCGACCTTTTTGTACGGTTTCAGAACCATTACTGTTGCGCAGTAAAACCGACCGGGAAACTCATGAAAACACAGAAACTAGATGCTGCCTATTTGATACAAAATGGAACTAATGTGGAGATTTGGGTGAGACACATGATTATCAGTACTAGAAAAGACACATCGGGACAAGCTGCAAACAGAGGCAATCTAGACTTGGAGCAGATAATTCTTGAACATTTAACAAAACCGCAGTCACCAGGGAAACATTTTCGTTCTCCTTCAATCAGCAGCTCCCAATCCAGTGGCTATCATTCTCCACTTGATCTTGGGAAGAACGGGAAGCCTATAACTGAAGGCGTCCATACAAGTTCTCCCTTCAGTGTGGCAGGTCTTATTGGTAGCAGTAGACAAGCCATAGGAACAAATCCAAGCACATCGACAACTAGCGCCGCATACAGGTCTAACGAACGAGATTGCATACAACTTGACAAACCACAAAAAACAAAAAAGACCTTGAGGAAAACGCTTGATCCAGACATGATCGAACCTGGTCATGCCATTTTCGTGTCTTCACGACCAACATTTCGGAATAGTACGCACCCAAGTCGTCATTTCATAACATCTCCGGATGTAGTTCCAGAAACGCCCATCGCTACCTACGTAGGGTCAGCAAAGAAAAAGCGGAAACCTTCTGAAAGAATATCTGCTACGTATTTGGGATCCGCCAGAGTGAATCCTTTCAAAGAAATATCTGCAGAGTCAGGTTTTTGTGATGAATTAAGTTCATAGGCCTCGGTATTGTTTAGCATAATTGATGTGATGATAGTTTACCACGCAGATACTGATGTATCAAGCATTTCGTTGAACTGTAATTATCTATACATATGTATGCTACCCCGTACAGTAGGATATAGCCTCTGCGCGTACATGTAGTTCGAATGGGAGTCCTTCTGTCATCGAAATAGCGGTCTCATTTTTTCAGGTGTTATGTATGGAAGTAATCATCGAGGTTTCAATGTGTTGTACTGAAGTTCAAAGTCACTGGTACTATGTTTACAAATATTGTCATCACTCAAGTGGCTACACTTCTCCGCGGTTTATGAAACTTAAGAAAAGGGTGCCGTAAGAAAACACAATGACATTGCATTGAAGTCAATGTCATTGTAACTTTTTATAAAGAAAAAATAGTAGTTTCTCTTCCTTACGAAATCCGTGTTTTAACTAAAGGTGTGTGTTTTAGGATCAAAGTCATTCTACTTTTAATGGGGAAAAAATCCAACCGGCAAAATCGTAAAAGAAACTGCCACTTACGGCTGTATATGAGAAATGTAAATACTCATTTTCTTTGAGGTCTCATTAAAGTGAATTAGCTCCCACCAGGTGAATTGTATTGAATGATATGCTATGTTCTACACTTTTTTTAAATTAAATATTTTATGAATTTTTACTATTTTGTGTAGTGTTCGTATGTTCACAATCATCTAACGAGGCAAAGCGGAAGTCATTTTCGTTCCCGTAGAGACATATTTAAAGTAATGAAAAAAGAAAACAAAACGTTCCTCAAGAGAAATATCCTCTAATGATATCACACCATTTGGTGTGATCCTTTGACCTCATTGCCTAGTGGTAGCGATCTTATGGACCCAATATATTTGGTCGGTCTATTCCTTTTTTTCTTCTTTGAATATTTGACCGTAACGAAGAATCATTTCTATGATAAATATGTTTTAAAGACATGACTGGAAGAAAATTCGTTTTACTAAAAAAAATATTAGTTCTGTTTATAAAGGTGTAGATTATCTCATAAGGGATTAGTACCAATTTCTGCCTGGTTCTTACATCATCTTGGTCTTTTTATACTCCAGCACCATGACCGCCGACATTGCTATTGGCAACCTCATTGTACAGCTTACATTGACCGCATTTTTTGTGACATACGATGTTTGTTTGTCGATATATTTAAAAGGATTCGAACTATAGATACTAAATTATAATTATCATATCCAAGTAAACAAAATTCGTTAATAATTTTCAATAAGTGTTTGTTTTACAGTAGAATAAAACACTTAAATCAAGGGTACGGACAAAAAACAACTGTAGATAGCCTTGTTTGCTTACCCGAAGTGAGATTGTAAAAACTGTACTGCTATTAATTAAATAAATGCATAAATGAATGTGTTTGTATTGGAGGTTTGTGAGTCGTCTAGTTTATGTGCCCAATAACACGGTCAATTTTAATTGTACTTCAAGTGATCAAATTTTCGAAAACTTGTTAACTTAACGATTGATACTTTGAAGAAAAATGTTGTTTATTTCACTTACAAAAATCAAATTTGAATCTAAAACTGCATGTATAGCTATTTAGAATCTTCTTCTTATGCAAGAAATACATAAATATTTGTAAGTGTTTTTAGTATTTCTCACAAATGGCATTTTGAAAAGATGCATATTGTCGGATTAAGCTGGTTAGACTTTCCTCTCCCGGGTCTTTACGGGTTTACAATATAAAGGTACACACAATGGACAATCAATACCGCGTGAAGATAAAACTCGGATGTTATGAATTCAATCAGTTCACACAAATATCGGTGTTTCGGAGAGCGATAATTTGAACAACCAATCGATACTTTAAAGTCATACAAGATCATACGCTTTAAACCGGGTCAACATTTGGTGTACTGTAAATTAATTAAATTTTGTGAAGATTTATTTTCTTGGTTACCTTTCATAATTAACATGTACAGTAAAACCTCGACATAATGCCCCTCGTTTCATTTATCATCTCGTTTACCGCCAACATATTTCAAAGTCCCCTTTCTCGTTTTCTGAAGAATTCCTGCTCACATTTCCCTCTATTTATCGTCAGAAACCTTCACAACGCCAGACTTTCTCTGGACAAATGGTGGCAGTATAACCAGATTTTACTGTATTTTCTTCAATTATGGCCTTTGGCTTAGGTCGATACCTGGATGTATCAACCCGAGAACAGAAATTGACCGAGGACGCAGTCCGAGGTCAATATATCCGTTCTCGGGTCGATAAATCCAGGCATCGACCGAAGTTAAAGGCTACAATTGTTTCATTATTTTCAAAACAGTAATGTAAGCAATCTGAAAAAACACACAAAAATACTACTGAAGCGGGAAGGTGCGTTCGTTTGGAGACACGTCATAATTCTATTTTTAGAAACACCCAGTCCTTCAGCAAAAATCACGCGCTCCAAGTTATTCTATCGGTTTTTATCGGTGGACACGTGATGCACTTCTGGCCAATCACTTGTCGGTAAAAATTTGAAAAAAATATAAATATTTTTTAAACCAATGCAATAACATTTATACCTTATAAATTATTTTAAACAGGTATGTCTATTTTTTAACTAGATTCAAGCTATCGTTATTCGGTAAAACTCAGAAAATTGTTGAAAAAGTAATTACTACATTTAATTCAAATTGGAACTAATATATAATTTATTCTGAATTGATAAATTGAAATCAAATTAAATTAAAAGAATTTAAAAGCATTACTGGAAATGGTATAGTCCTATCAAACGTTTGACACACACTGATACTATTTTATCTATACTATGAATAGATATTTTGAAGGACACAAAACAAGTGAATTTCAAATTTTAAATAGGTCATATAGCTAACAATAAATGACTTTCTACAATGACAAAGTGTATGTTACCTAGAATAACCATTCTGTATAACACAAATAACTCTCATCATTGAGCAGTTTCAATATAAAATTCACTTTGACAATAATCGTCACATTTAATATATGCTCACTGATGTTGTACTTAAAACTGCAGAACAAGCTAATGTTTGTACACATTTATTAGATTCCTGTCGACAGATGTAAGGTGAACTAGTTATGAAAAGATTAACTATTACGAAATCCGTATATTCACTTGATTATTACCAAGCTGCAATCTTTTTTCTTAACGTAATGCAGATGCTTGAATGTCTTTAAGACACGAAGCATCCTCGATAATCCTGATGTTGCGTACTCTGAAAAGAGCAGCTTTTAGGAGATATGGTTGGAGTAGAACGCTCTTCTTTTTAAGGAGATATGGTTGAAGTAGAGCTCACTCCTTTGGGAAGATATATTAGGAGTAGAGCTCACTCCTTTGGGAAGATATATTTGGAGGAGAACTCACTCCTTTGGGAAGATATATTTGGAGCAGAACTCACTCCTTTGGGAAGATATATTTGGAGGAGAATTCACTCTTTTGGGAAGACATATTTGGAGCAGAACTCGCTCCTTTTGGGAAGATATATTTGAAGTAGGGCTCACTCTTTTAGGGGAGATATATTTGGAGTAGAACTCACTCTTTTTTGGGAGATGTATTTGGAGGAGAACTCACTCCCTTGTGAAAATATATGTTGAGCAGAACTCACACCTTTGGGGATATATGTTTGGAGTAGAACATACTACTTTTGGGGAGATATATTTAGAGTAGAACTCATCGCTTTTGGGGAGATACGCTTGGAGTAGAACTCACTCCTTTTAAGGAGATATGTTCGGTGTAGAACTCACTCCTTTTGGGAAAATGTATTTGGAGTAGAACTCACTCCTTTTGGGGAGATATGTTTGTCGTAGAGGAAGAAAATAAATGACAACACACTTCCTGTCGAACATCTACGCTACAGCCTTAGGTGACTCCCCGAAAGTACGGCTTTAGAATTCGGGTTATGCTTCATCACGCCCAACTTCATCCAGTTCGTACCCACTGTGTGCTATTGACACCAGATATTGCTACCAGGTAGGCAGTAATCACACGAGATGCGCTTCAGTTGAAGTTTTTTCTCTATTTTCTTCGTTTCAGAAAATGTCATGTGCTGGAAGCTTTTTTTTTATCAATACCTCACATTTTCAGCGTTTACTGAAACCATAGAAAACGTTCATATATGGGTCAATATTTCCCCCAGAGTTACAAACACGTCGTCTGGTATCACGAAAATGAGGTGTTGATTGGCGGCCCAAGACCGATTCAATACCTTTTTAGTATAAATTAATTAATTGGCATGAACTACACATCTTAACAATGTTTATTCCTTAACTAGATCTAACGAGTGACTGCAGCTCCCCCCTACATTGATATTCAGGATGTCCAGGACACCATGCGCCTTTCATGCATAATATTTCTAAATACAAAAAAACAAAACAAAAATCTTCTTCCCTTGTTAAATGGCACTTTCAATACCCTTTCCGATGGTATATAGCAATTGCACATGTGTGATGTCATTTTCTTGCAAATTACATTTGTATTCATTATTTGTCATTGTAACTTTTTATTTTTGCATTTCTCATTTAACAGACAGGATACGCATAATACAGGTTGGGTTCCATCAATTATTTACGCCTTAACATATCTCTAGGTATCTATCGTCCATGCCCACTTTTCAGAACTTCTTTCCCTCTACCCCTTTATCTTTTTGCTAAATATCAAAGTACTGAAATTCGAGGTGACGATCATACGATCGTGTCACACGATCACAGAAAGAGTATTGTACATTATATTTCAAAAAAGCTGCTTCAGTCATGAAATATGCACCCATTCGTTTCCTAACCTTTTCTTCAGGTTGGTAAGTATGGATCTTAGAAGGTTCATGAAGCAACAATCAGTTTAGTGATTACTAGCACGGATGTACGCTTTCACCTTCATCAGACAAATGATCAGTGAAACGTACATGTATATAAACAAATATGCACAAGTTGTCAATTACAATGTGCCGTCCATTAGGCTACGCTATACGTGTGTGTACACTTGTTGTACAGTAAAATGAATTAAACCGACAAATCGATTAGCCTACACTTTATTTTATGCCTGGTAATATATGTGAGAGAGTCTATTGGCCCCCTCATCTCGATTCAGAACTTGCCCTATGTTGCGTATCAAGGTTTCTTCCTTTCTCTGCCACAAGAACAGATTTTTGCTCGCTGTACATCCCAGCCAATAACTTGATTTTGCTGTACGGTATGGCCAGTTCTTGGGTAAAAATGCGTCTATCGGTGTTTCATGGATAAAAACTTGATGGACTGATATTGAATGTCGCCAGGAAAAAAGGTGCAATATTATATTTATTGATCAATTGATGTTGATTATGCAGAGGAGGGGCTTAGTTAAATAGTCGCAATTTGCATATTTTACCTACAAAAATCTGCATCTCTACAGTAGTCTGACAAAGCTTAACCAAATTCGGTATAAAAATAGCAACAAAAGCACCACATACGGGTTCTGTCACGTCGATCGATACATAAAAGGTCATTAACTCTGAAAATCTCTTTGTCATGGTTTTATATTGGAATGCACACTTATCTGTTTTAATAATAAACTCGGTCAAATTTTGAGAAGATTAAAAACTGAACTCTTTTAAAGATCGTTGAATCCCTAAATGAACGCGCTACTTGGTCATAATAGTAAAGGTTGCATGTGTTCAGGACGAAAATCCGAAATGTCCGGACAAGTTTTAATGGCTGGAAAATTCTTAGGCAATAATTCTTTTAAAAAATTCCTCTAACCTTACTTCTTAAAGTGAAAACATAACTACACGTCGTGGTAATAAATCATACCTAATCATGCTGAAACATGGCGGATGATAAATATCAATATTAATATCGCCCATTGTGTGTTCTTTTATTTTTAATTCCTCTTAGTTTTCCCCATGTGGTTAACGTTTCACTACGCCAAAATGTTACATTTCATTGGTTTGACCTATATTTGATGTCGCCAATAGTCGATGAAGTAGAAGATGCTTACATTTTCAGAGAAACTGGACTTTTTCTCGTTGTACATTTTCTATGGATTCCTCTTTCTGATGATATTTTGTTTAGTTTCTAATTTCCTCATCTTTATTTGTTTCAAGTATTGACTACAATTTGGTTGGGATCTTTCAGTTGGGGGTGGGGGGGGGGGGGGGGGGGGGGGGGTGTACAGTGACCAAATAGTGCGATATGGGCAAGTAAGGCTACCATGTAACTAACGGTTATAAATCAAACAAAATATTTTGATGTTTTAAGTTTGGAACATGCCAAAGTCCTTAATATTGCATAGTCTTCTCTGTTACATATGCATATTTACCGCTTGTCAGAATAAGTGGCATTACTGCATTACTGTATAATGCAGTATTGTCAAATCAAGTTAACCTACGTTACTGAATCACATTCTAAACTTTCCTCACATGACACCCGATCTTGATGGTACAATGAGTTCCAAATATGCAATATAGGAACATCTACTTAGGCTTTCTATTAACAAAGACCTTTTAAAATTCAATATATTCGACTTTTTAAAAACATTGGGTCAACGTTTGACTGGTGTTTAAAATGATTTAGCAAGCATGTGTTGTTTCTCAAGTCTATCTGAAATCAGGAAGGTTGCCCTTCCTTAGATTTGCTGTCAATAATTTAATTTCCAATTGACGGTAACCGCCATTTTGAACTTAATCCAAAATGGTGTTGGGCTATTGGTGTTAAAACTTTTGATGTTTTCGGAAAAAATCGAGATTGCATAATCCATTCCAATTATTGTTTTCGTGTTGATCAAATAAATCACATTGACCTTAATTCAAGGTTTGTAGGGTCAAATATATTAATCTCAAATAAGTCTTTGCAGCAACCATTACACATCAGGTTATGTATTTTGAGAACAAAGGTAAAATATCTTAAAATCTTAAGAAAACAACTTCGCCAACATTTAAATTATTTGTAACTAGAATGCAAATTTATCGATTTTTAAATTTTGAATACAGGGTCGCCATTCAAGATGAAAGGTTGAAAGAATAGTGTTTTGATTTAAATAGTAGCTAATATGAATGATAGGCTATCTTGCTTGTGCAAATAATGACATCCACATCGTTTCGTAGTCTCAGAGTTGATATGGGTTCGGGAACTTGGACCTGTTTTTCAAGAGTTATAAGGCCAAGGGAATATTTGAAATGCGATATTCAATAATAATTGTATAAGCAGTATAATGACAAAGACTGGTTTCGGTTTTGTTTATTTCCCGGTAAACACCTGCTATATCAGCTGTATATTTTGTGTCTGTTGGCCATGCCCAAACATATGTTCGTCGCTTATTCCTTATGTGTATGATCTCGCTGTATTATATACATTTCAGTTCTCCAAAACAGAAACTAACTAAATATATCAGGTCACTGGAAGGGTCGGGGGGGGGGGTTAATAAATTCTTTTGTAAGGATAATAAAGTGATAAAAATGATGATTGGGTCATGCGATTTGTCTACCACAAAAATATATCGGATATGTAATTCATTATAAAATATGAATCATTACTATAATTAACAAAAGTCAAAAGTGTATCATGCAGTTATTGTGAGTTTGATTTCATGCGATAAACACATGCAGTACATATGCGGTCTGTAAAAAGAAGAAAAAAATCACAAAGGTTTAAAATGTGAATCGATGTTGATGAATTTTCATTGAAAATGCACAAAATAACGAGCCCTTTAGTCACATTCCATGTACATAAACATAAACTGTTTTTTTCAGTATATTCCAATCAATTAATCTAAACTGGATTGCTGATCGCCGTGCAAAAAGTTTTTATGATCAGATGGCAGAACTCATTCAGTACTCTCAGTACTTTGATATTTGATTAAAATCAAGGGGGTAGCGGAAAAGAAGCTAAAAAGGGTAGGCATATCCAGTGAATCAACAACACAAGTTTTATTTGCTAGAAAGATGAAAAGTTATAGAAAAAAATAACAAACTGGTATATATCATTTTAAAGATATTGTATATTTTACCTAAATATGCATGTATGTTTTTGTTATTGCCACACTGACCCCAGGGTGGTCGGGTGGCGCAGTGGAAAGCGCACTTGCCTTTCACCAAGGCGACTGGGGTTCGATTCCCCGATCGGACGTGAAAAGGTATGGGGTCACCTGCCCGACCACGTGGGTTTTTCCTCCGACTACTTCGGTTTCCTCCCACATTAAGACCCCGTGCGCGCTAACTTCCGAGCCAACAAGGGTGATTTATATAAGTTGAGATAACTTGTTTCATAATTGTTGTTAAATATATAAAGTTTATTATTACTTGTCCCATTAAAGGCAGATGGGGAGGGAAATTTTTTGAACTTCAGTGCTGCAGTAAAATATTTGCGGTCCAGATGAAGATTAAGCGTTGTTTGAATACGTAACTTGTTCAAATTAATAAGTTTACATGAAAACATCCAAAATTTATCGTGAGCCATTTTTCATCTTCTATGCAACACCTCCTTTACAAGTGATAACTATCACGTGTCTGAATTATCATTTGTAGTATACTCCACACATGTTACTGCCTACAACTAAATAAAGATGTATTTACATTACACACATTCATTGTGTCAGTGAAAGCATTGTATAAAATATCGTCAATAATATTTCGTCGAACTGCACAGCAACTTGAATGTTTGATTTTAGATTACAGTACAGTACGTGCAAATTGCAAGTCGCCGTACAATGCTATGTTATTATGTCAGCATATTTTTCATAATTTACAACGAGTTCGAAAATGTATAAATGCATATAATTATTAATTAATTATAGGTAGTGAAATTTGTTCGACAAAAAAACACTACAAATATTAATTCAGACACGTGATAAGTATCACTCTTGACTTCTTGCCGATACCAGGTGGCGTGTTTGCAAGTCGACTGCAAATCCAAGAAGCCAGCCTCAAGAACATATCTCTCTGAAGTAAGGAATTAGCATAAACCTCACCTGCAACAGTAGCACAATTCGCCTGCCCTTTGCCAATATTTCACAGGAACTTTTAAGCCTTTATATTCGAAAGGCCTGACAAGTATTAATTAATTTTGTGATATTACGAGTGGTACTAATAATGACAAGGGGAATGTGCGTTCACACTATATAAGAAATTACTACTATAGTACAACTATTTATTAATTCATTTTTAATTTGACTAATATAACTACGTATTTTTTCCAGTTTACCAACATAATTGAAGAAATGATTTATATTACAAAATATCAAATATTTTATATTTATTTTTTCGAGTCGCATTATTAAGGTAAAAAAGAGTTATTTGTTAAATTTTACTAACTATCAGGGGAAGCTACTCTTGCAAACTCGTGTTTGTGATCGACAACTTGATACGTGATAGCACGGACTTAGATAATCTAATTCCGTGGTGATAGTTTCAAATTTGTAAAGGAGTTTCAGTTGCATTCGTCTTGTGATGACTGGTCTGGGTATATCTGTAACAATAGCAGATACAACAAAAGCTATTACAGTTACGGTTAAAAGACACATTGACATTTGAGTGGCCCAAAGCGAAAACGGTAGTTGGCCTATTATTAATAATATTAGCAAAGCAGTCAGGGCAGGAATGAATGACCAAAGATGGATCTAGTTTTTCGCACGCCCAAGAATTCGTTAAAAGATTGTGTCCACTTTTATCTTCCGATTCAAACAATATGGTTCCTTACCTCATTACATGTAAAATTTCAAGTCGATAAAGTACAGTTAAAACTACGGATGTTGTGGCGTGTGCACTGTTTCCGATGCAAGGGAAGTAACTCGTGTAAAAACACCACGCCAAAAATATTACAGTTCTGTACAGGAGGTTATTTTGTTTTTGTTATAATTCATATGTTACATTGTCCTATTGAAGAAATGTCCAATGGTTTATTGCGACGAATTGCACTCCCCATCCCTGTCACGAGCTGACAAAATGTATATGAAAATGAACATTTATTTAATCGGATATGATATCACCAGGAATCACAAAAGGAATCTGAACAGTTTTATCTTTTCTATCAGGTGAATTATTATCACAGTTTGGCGACATAAACAAAGTAACACACTGACGGACTCATAGTCCCTTCAGATACACAGCTGTGCCGGACACACTAACAGGAGGTGTGTTTATATACTCTATAACAATTCATAAAATATAAACACATTATAACAGTGTGTCTAACACCTGTATCCATATATAGTATTGTTTGTGGTCTATTTTTGCTACAGCAAGGGTCACTTTGATTACGGGTGTTTAGGGAGACAACTCGGGAAAGAGAATATTATCAACGAAAGATATCAACATTTAAAACAATTATTTATTTATTAATTTTTTTTTACGGAATCAAATTAATTTTAATAATGTACACTCAAGCGAAACAATTCTACAGTCCGCTTATGTATACTTATATATATAAGACAGGTACGTGTTACCAGAGGCCATCGTATGCTATATACCGTTGCACGTGCCCCCATACATGTATTTTACACTTCAAATGTAAGAATTATTTATCCGATATGTAACGTGCTCGACAACCCAAGGTGAGGATTGGCCGGTATACAAAACATACGCGTCTCCATACGCTTTATTATCTGACCTTCACGAAGGCATCAGGACCCGTATTCATGAAACCGTTCACATGCTTAAACATGGATTCTGTGCTCGAATCAACTTTCTTCTAACTCGCTTGAATCATGTAAAACAATCAAAAAGTCACATGTGAACATTGAAAACAGTTTTTGGCTTTAAGTATTTTCATTTTTTTCCCAAAGACTTAACTTACCTTCTTTGAGCTTAGAAGCATTCAAGCTAACAAGTGGTACCAATGGACGAAAAGCGTCAGACTTCCTTTAACTGGGGCAGGTCTTTTCCGAAAGACATTCAAACATTTTAAATGAGGAAGGGTAACGTTATGGAACAGTCTTACAGAGAATGTGATATCAGCACTATTAGCAAATAAATTAAAAAACATATTCGATAAACATTGGATTGAATAGGAACTGAAATATGTGATGTCAATAGTTATATACAAATGATATACACCATTTGATATAGCGCCCTATCTAGCTAACATAAGCCACTCGAAAGCGCTTTACAGTACATATACAATTAGCATACACATTAATCAAAGATACAATTTTGAGGAATTCGCAGAGCTGCCTTATCATGCGCTAACTACTAGTCCTATTCCACCTGGCTAACATCGCCTTGTGTGTGCGCCTGCGTGTATGCTGGAGATGTAATGTAATAACCGAAATTTCATATATGGGTGTAGAGGATCATACGTCATATGGATCACGTGTACAAACACTTTCGACATAGCATATCTTGTGTTACCTCGTGAAGATCGGCATTGTAATTCCCGTAATACGAAAATATGCGCTTTTTATACAGTTCCAGGTGGATATATTATTAGACCTACACAGGCAGAGCGGTCTGCTGATAAAGGCCTGACAGAAATTTCTCGCGTAATCACTCAGGCGTGAGAGATCGCTCTATTTACCAACGATTAAGAACAAGAAATTTATTATTTTAGGGACCACAGCTATTAGTACAACGTTCTTATTATTTTAACTTTATTTAATGTAAATGATTCTCATTTTTAGAAAGAAAAAAAATATAGTTTTTAATACCTAGTTAAAATAGTAAAATACAACATATATTTTTGAAGTCCTTATGGTGGATTTTAAGGAAGATAAAAAGAGTTAATGGTGATTTTTGTACATGCAAACAAGGGAAATAACTCTTGTAAGTTCTTTATCGGTAACCACTAATGTGATTTTTTTTTTTAAAGATTTCTACAATACCTTATTTCAACCGAATATTAAACCGTGGGTGTTTAAGAAATCGATACTGTAACTCATAAATTAATCATCTCTGCATAATTTAATGACAGGTAAAAATAGTTTTGTTTATTAAAAAAAACTGTTTTCTTTTGTATTGTGAGAAAAAGTAAATTCTCGTTTTAGTAATGAATTTATACTGCAAGCTCGAGACATTGTCCTGAATCGTAATTCTTTTTATTTTGAACAAGAATACTTTCAACAGATTAAGGGTACAGCGATGGGAACTAAAGTTGCCCCTACATATGCAACCTTAGTTTTAGGATACTTAGAGGAAACACTTTATTCGAAGAATGAAACAAAGTTTGGGGAAAACTTTACTGAATTTATCAGAAATAATTTTTAAAGGTTCCTTGACGATTGTTTTGTTATATGGCCATCTGATAAGGATTTAAATGAATTTCAAAACCTAATGAATTCTTTACATCCTTCTATTTGTTATACGATGGAGTGTAGCGAAACGTCTTTACCTTTTTTAGATGTTTTAGTTCAACTAGATTCAAATAAGGTTACAACGGATTTATGTTGTAAGGCTACAGATGCACATAATTATCTAAAATTTTACTCTAACCACAGTTAACACACTAAAGTTAATATTCCTTTTAATCTTGCTTCATGTATTGTCACTATCGTCAGTGACCAACAAGCTCAAATTGCTAGACTAAGTCAACTAAAGCAATACCTTAAAGCTCAATGTTATCCTACTGAGATAATAGAACATGGTATACAGAAAGCTATTGAAAAGGGACCCTTTACTTCCCGTCTACAAAAACTAAAGGATGAATCAAAGTTAGTTCCTTTTGTTTCTACTTTCAATCCACGGAATTGTAATATGTTTCCTGTGATAAAGAACAAATGTGAAGAGTTAAAGCAAAGTAGCAGGCGTATGAGAAACATTTTTAATAAACATGCTATTTTACACTGTAGACGCCAACCTAAAAACTTGAAACGTATGTTGACATGTTCTAAGTTTGATAATTCTTGTGTAACACCAAAAGTATCCAAATGTAAGACACCAAGATGTGCTACATGTCCTATGATTATCGAGTGTAATACTTTTATTTTCAAGAATGGTTTGAAATTTACTGTGAAGGTAAATATGAATTGTAAATCAAAAAATGTAATTTATGCAATCGTTTGTTCTAAATGTGGTGATTTTTACATCGGTCAAACCGGTAATGAACTCAGAACACGTATGACTGTACATAGACAACAAACTAGAACTGATTCTTTACGAAATCTTCATGTTAACAAACATATTCATGAATGTGCTGGAGATAAATTTGATGTATTACCTTTGTATCAACTATTTTCATCAGACACTATTTTAAGAGAAACGAAAGAAGACCAACTAATCAAAATATTTAAACCAAGTCTCAACAGGTCACAGTAAAATTTTACGCTTAATTGTCCACCAATCTTGTGTACTTCGTGACGTCACATTACTATTGCAGTGTGATGACATGTAATTGTGACGTCACGACGTTGTTCTTTTGAATAAACATGGAGAGCCCTGTGAAGGGTGAAAGCAGCTAGTTTTTTAGTCGGTCGTTAATTTTATTTTTTCTATATTTACTTCCTTCACATGGACATTTAATCCCTTTTTATTATATATATATATATATAAACTTTATTAGGTCTTCAGCAATTATGAAACAACTTAATTCAACTTTGTGTAAATTACTTTCATTAGCCCGGATACATTAGCCTTGGGCGAGTGCATTATCTACTGTTCCATCAGACCATCGCACGTCATTTTTGTTACTCATTTTATGAAGATGTCACTAGTTAAGGTCATAGGAGTGTATTGATAAACGGAAATAGGAAGGGCATCCCTAGTTGAAAATCCAATGTAGGGAGACAGTATCACAATTTCCACATATTCTAATGTTTAATATTAAATTGATTGAATATTTTATGTTTATAATTGACAGAACAGTGTGTTCTCTCAATATTAAAGTATTCCAAAGCAATCCAGACATTAATTCAGGTTTGTTTATCAATGAGTCACATGTGTCCATTTTTCTGTACCACAGGAAACCGGCTAACTATTTCACTACTGTGAAGTTTTTCAAGAAAGATAACTCTTATATGCAATTACTACTGAGAAATTTGCAGATCATGATTTTTAATTAGGGTTAATAAGGTATCTCTGGGTGATGACCAGAAAAATTGGGAATATTAGACAGGTAACGCAGTTTGATCAGTATTATTAACGTCAGACAGCTGTTAGAAGGAACCCTTTTGTGGCGTATATATATATTAACATCAGTTTCAACATAAAAATTAAGTTATCTTCAAATATATTAACTATAGTAATTTTTACTTTAGTTGTGTTTATGTGTCTTTTAATGGACCCCAGTGGAAATAAGCTTCAGGACTTTCTGGGTAATCCTGGTTTTAAGGGCAACATATATTTAAGTTATTTTATTTTTCATAGGAATAGCCATTACCTATCTTGTAATTTATAAAAGTGTGATAACATTTTTTTAGAGACTTATATAATTTTACATTAATATGTTATATAATGTAATCAGTTATATACATTATAAGTAACAAAACATTTATTGGGTACTGTGTGAAATTGTTATGTTGTCAAAACATTTCCACTCCTCACTATATCTCCCCTTCATATCCTTATATACATGCTGTGTGATCGGTCTATCAGATCTGACGATCACATTCAGGCGTACCTGTATTGGAATTCAAATTATTTATTTTATCTCACACTATTGGACCATTTCCGACAAGGCATAGACCAGGGTACAACTGTTGACGATTGAAATGCTTGTAAAAACTTGTATACCGTTATGAAAATCACTGTATGACTAAAGGGGATAACACGTTTATGTCCTTATAATTTTTATGTAATGATTTTAATCATATCTGCACGTTACACATAGCTATAAAGCTGAGTCATTTAGTAAAAACTATTAAAGAAAATTAAATATGTTAGCATGAATCATAAACAACACCAGATATACACAGAGTCAACACAAACTTAGCACTAGATGTATTTTATAAAGAAATGTTTTGACACAGCGTCAGTACGGGACAAAATGTATCACTGCGTCATAACGCAAAGACGGACAATATGTATTAACAGTGTCAGAAAAACAAACCCAAACATTTCAACCAGCGTCAACAGACAATGACACAATAATTATACAGACAGGTAGCCAGGAAAATAATTTTCCACAGCGTCAACACACCATGAGAAAATACACCACATCTTCAAAACAGAAGACAAAATATCCACCACTGTCACAGGACAGGGACACAATATACACCAGTGTCACGGTACAGGGACAAAATATACCCCAGTGTAACAGGACAGGGACAAAATATATCACAGTGTGACAGGACAGGGAAAAATATACCCCAGTGTTACAGTACAGGGACAAATTATACACCAGTGTCACAGGACAGGGACAAATATACCCCAGGGTCACAGAACAGGGACAAAATATACCCCAGTGTCACAGAACAGGGATAAAATATTCCCCAGTGTCACAGAACAGGGACAAAAAATACACAAGTGTCACAGGACAGGGACAAAATATACATCAGTGTCACATAACAGGGACAAAATATACACCAGTGTCACAGGACAGGGACAAACATACCCCATTGTCACAGAACAGGGACAAAATATACACCAGTTTCACAGGACAGGGGCAACATATACATCAGTGTCACAGAACAGGGACAAAATATAAACCAGTGTCACATAACAGGAACACAATATACACCAGTGTCACGGTACAGGGACAACATATACCCCAGTGTCACAGGACAGGGACAAAACAAACCACAGTCACAGGACAGGGACCAAATATACACCAGTGTCACAGGACAGGGACACCTAATACCACAGTGTCACAGAACAGGGACAAAATGTACCCCAGTGTCACAGGACAGGGACAAAATATACCCAAGTGTCACAGGACAGGGACAAAATATACCCAAGTGTCACAGGACAGGGACAAAATATACCCAAGTGTCACAGGACAGGGACAAAATATACCCCAGTTTCACAAGACAGGGACAAAAATACCTCAGTGTTACAGTACCGGGACAAAATATACCCCAGTGTCACAGGACAGGGACAAAATATACACCAGTGTCACAGGACAGGGACAAAATATACACCAGTGTCACAGGACAGGAACATAATATATCCCAGTTTCACAAGACAGGGACAAAAATACCTCAGTGTTACAGTACCGGGACAAAATATACACCAGTGTCACAGGACAGGGACAAATATACACCAGTGTCACAGGACAGGGACAAAATGTACCCTAGTGTCACAGGACAGGGCCAAAATGTACCCTAGTGTCACAGGAGCGGGACACAATATCCACCCGTGTCACAGGACTGGGGCAATATCGTTTTACAGGACAGGGAAATAATTTACCCAGGTGTAACAGATCAGGGACAAAATATACACCAGTGTCATGGGGGACAGGGACAAAATAAACACCAGTATCACAGGACAGGGACAAAACGTACCCTAGTGTCACAGGAGAGGGACACAATATACACCAGTGTCATGGGGGACAGGGACAAAATAAAGGGACAAAATAAACCACAGCGTCAACACACATGGACAAAATAAACCACAGTCACACGACAGGGACCAAATATAACCAAGTGTAACAGGACAGGGACAAAATAAAGGGACAAAATAAACCACAGTCACACGACAGGGACCAAATATAACCAGGTGTTACAGGACAGGGACGACATATGTCCAACTGTCACAGAACAGGGACACAATATACCCCAGGGACAAAATATACACCAGCGTCACAGGAGTGGGGCAAATATCAGGGACCAAATATACCAAAGTGTTACAGGACAGGGACAAAATGTTCCCTAGTGTCACAGGAGTGGGACACAATATCCACCAGGGTCACAGGACTGGGGCAATATCGCTTTACAGGACAGGGAAATAATTCACCCAGGTGTAACAGATCAGGGACAAGAGATAGAAAATATACCCCAGTAAAACAGGACAGGGACAAAACGTACCCTAGTGTCACAGAACAGAGACAAAATGTACCCTAGTGTCACAGGACAGGGAAAACATATATCCCAATATCACAGGACAGGGACAAGGACAGGGACCAAATACACCCAAGTGTTACGGGACAGGGACCAAATATAACCAGGTGTTACAGGACAGGGACGACATATGTCCAACTGTCACAGAACAGGGACAAAATATATCCGAGTGTTACACAACAGTGAAAAAATTATATTTTGTCACAGGACAGGGACACAATATACCCCAGGGACAAAATATTCCCAAGTGTTACAGGACAGGGACAACATATACACCAGTGTCACGGTACAGGGACAAAATATACCCCGGTGTTACAGGACAGGGACAACATATACACCAGTGTCACAGGAAAGGGACAAAATATACACGAGTGTCACAGGACAGGGCCAAAATGTACCCTAGTGTCACAGGAGAGGGACAAAATATACCCCGGTGTTACAGGACAGGGACAAATATACCCCAGTGTTACAGGACAGGGACAACATATGCCCCAGTGTCACAGGACAGAGACAAATATACACCAGTGTCATGGGGGACAGGGACAAAATAAACACCAGTATCACAGGACAGGGACAACATATACCCCAGTGTCACAGGACAGGGGCAACATATTCACCAGTGTCACAGAACAGGGATAAAATATACCCCAGTGTCACAGAACAGGGACAAAATATACACAAGTGTCACAGGACAGGGACAAAATATAAACCAGTGTCACAGGACAGGGACAAATATACCCCAGTGTCACAGAACAGGGACAAAATATGCACCAGTGTCACAGGACAGGGGCAACATATACATCAGTGTCACAGAACAGGGAAAAAATATAAACCAGTGTCACAGAACAGGGACACAATATACACCAGTGTCACGGTACAGGGACAACATATACCCCAGTGTCACAGGACAGAGACAAAATAAACCACAGTCACATGACAGGGACCAAATAAACACCAGTGTCACAGGACAGGGACACCATATACCACGGTGTCACAGAACAGGGACAAAATGTACCCCAGTGTCACAGGACAGGGACAAAATATACCCCAGTGTCACAGGACAGGTGTAACATATTCACCAGACAACATATACCCCAGTGTCAGAGAACAGGGATAAAATATACGTTACAGGACAGGGACAACAGATACCACGGTGTCACAGAACAGGGACAAAATATCCCCCACTATCAGCCTCACAGGACAGGGACAACATATACCCCAGTGTCACAGGACAGGGGTAACATATTCACCAGTGTCACAGGACAGGGACAAAATATACCCAAGTGTTACAGGACAGGGACCAAAAATACCCAAGTGTTACAGGACAGGGACAAAATATACCCCACTGTTACAGGACAGGAACCAAATATACCCAAGTGTTACAGGACAGGGACAAAATAAACCACAGTCACAGGACAGGGACCAAATATACCCAAGTGTTACAGGACAGGGACAAAATGTACCCCAGTGTTACAGGACAGGGACAAAATTTAACCAAGTGTTACAGGACAGGGACAAAATAAACCACAGTCACAGGACAGGGACCAAATAAACACCAATGTAACAGAACAGGGACCAAATATACCAAAGTGTTACAGGACAGGGACAAAATAAACCACAGTCACAGGACAGGAACCAAATATACACCAGTGTAACAGAACAGGGACAAAATATACCCAAGTGTTACAGGACAGGGACAAAATAAATCACAGTCACAGGACAGGGACCAAATATACACCAGTGTAACAGAACAGGGACCAAATATACCCAAGTGTTACAGGACAGGGACAAAATAAACCACAGTCACAGGACAGGGACCAAATATACCCAAGTGTTACAGGACAGGGACAAAAATACCTCAGTGTAACAGGACAGGGACATAATATACCACAGTTTCACAAAACAGGGACAAAAATACCCCAGTGTTACAGTACAGGGACAAAATATACATCAGTGTCACTGGACAGGAACAAAATATATCCAAGTGTCACAGGACAGGGACACCATATACCACAGTGTCCCAGTACAGGGCCAAAATGTACCCCAGTGTCACAGGACAGGGACAGGACACAATATACACCAGTGTCACACGACTGGGGCAATATCGTTTTACAGGACAGGGAAATAATTTACCCCAGTGTCACAAGACAGGGACATCATATACCCCAGTGTCCCTGTTCTGCGACTCCATATACACAGGGACAAAATATACCTCAGTGTCACTGGACAGGAACAAAATATACCCAAGTGTAGCAGGACAGGGGCAAAATATACCCAAGTGTAGCAGGACAGGGGCAAAATATACCCAAGTGTAGCAGGACAGGGGCAAAATATACCCAAGTGTAGCAGGACAGGGGCAAAATATACCCAAGTGTAGCAGGACAGGGGCAAAATATACCCAAGTGTAGCAGGACAGGGGCAAAATATACCCAAGTGTAGCAGGTATCGTTTTACAGGACAGGGAAATAATTTACCCCAGTGTCACAAGACAGGGACATCATATACCCCAGTGTCCCTGTTCTGCGACTCCATATACACAGGGACAAAATATACCTCAGTGTCACTGGACAGGAACAAAATATACCCAAGTGTCACAGGACAGGGAAAACATATACCCCAGTGTCACAGGACAGGGGCAACATATACACCAGTGTCACAGGACAGGAACATAATATACCACAGTTTCACAAAACAGGGACAAAAATACCCCAGTGTTACAGTACAGGGACAAATTATACACCAGTGTCACAGGACAGGAACATAATATACCCCAGTTTCACAAGACAGGGACAAAAATACCTCAGTGGAACAGGACAGGGACATAATATACCACAGTTTCACAAAACAGGGACAAAAATACCCCAGTGTTACAGGACAGGGACCAAATACACCCCAGTGTTACAGGACAGGGACCAAATATACCCAAGGGTTACAGGACAGGGACAAAAATACCTCAGTGTTACAGTACAGGGACAAATTATACACCAGTGTCACAGGACAGGAACATAATATACCACAGTTTCACAAAACAGGGATAAAAATACCCCAGTGTTACAGTACAGGGACAAAATATACCCAAGTGTCGCAGGGCAGGGACAAAATATACCCAAGTGTCGCAGATAAACCAGTGTCACAGAACAGGAACAAATATACATTCACCAGTGTCACAGAACAGGGACACAATATACACCAGAGTCACGGTACAGGGACAACATATACCCCAGTGTCACAGGACAGAGACAAAATAAACCACAGTCACATGACAGGGACCCAATAAACACCAGTGTCACAGGACAGGGACACCATATACCACAGTGTCACAGTACAGGGACAAAATGTACCCCAGTGTCACAGGACAGGGACAAAATATACACCAGTGTCATGGGGGACAGGGACAAAATAAACACCAGTGTCACAGGACAGGGACAAATATACCCCAGTGTCACAGGACAGGGACAAAATATACACCAGTGTCATGGGGGACAGGGACAAAATAAACGCCAGTGTCACAGGACAGGGACAAAATATACACCAGTGTCATGGGGGACAGGGACAAAATAAACACAAGTGTCACAGGACAGGGACAAAATTTACCCCAGTGTCACAGAACAGGGACAAAATATACACAAGTGTCACAGGACAGGGACAAAATTTACCCCAGTGTCACATAACAGGAACAAAATATACACCAGTGTCACCGGACAGGGACAAATATACCCCAGTGTCACAGAACAGGGGCAAAATATGCACCAGTGTCACAGGACAGGGGCAACATATACATCAGTGTCACAGAACAGGGAAAAAATATAAACCAGTGTCACAGAACAGGGACACAATATACACCAGTGTCACGGTACAGGGACAACATATACCCCAGTGTCACAGGACAGAGACAAAATGTTCCCCAGTGTCAGAGGACAGGGACAAAATATACCCCAGTGTCACAGGACAGGGACAAAATATACACCAGTGTCACAGGACAGGGACAAAATGTACCTTAGTGTCACAGGACAGGGACAAAATGTACCCTAGTGTCACAGGAGAGGGACACAATATACACCAGTGTCACAGGACTGGGGCAATATCGTTTTACAGGACAGGGAAATCATTTACCCCAGTGTAACAGAACAGGGACAAAATATACACCAGTGTGATGGGGGACAGGGACAAAATAAACACCAGTGTCACAGGACAGGGACATAATATACTCCAGTTTTACAGGACAGGGAAATAATTTACCCCAGTGTCACAAGACAGGGACATCATATACCCCAGTGTCCCTGTTCTGCGACACCATATACTCCAGTTTTACAGGAGAGTGAAATCATTTACCCCAGTGTCACAAGACAGGGACACCATATACCCCAGTGTCACGGTACAGGGACAAAACATAACCAAGTGTTACAGGACAGGGACGACATATGTCCAACTGTCACAGAACAGGGACAAAATATACCCAAGTGTTACAGGACAGGGACAAAATATACCCAAGTGTCGCAGAACAGGGACAAAATATACCCCAGTGTCACAGGACAGGGACATAATATACCCAAGTGTTACAGGACAGGGACAAAATATACCCAAGTGATACTGGACAGGGGCAAACTAAACCCCAGTATCACAGGACAGGGACATAATATACCCAAGTGTCGCAGGACAGGGACAAAATATACCCAAGTGTCGCAGAACAGGGACAAAATATACCCAAGTGTCGCAGATCAGGGACAAAATATACCCAAGTGTAGCAGGGCAGGGACAAAATATACCCAAGTGTAGCAGGACAGGGACAAAATATACCCAAGTGTCGCAGATCAGGGACAAAATATACCCAATTGTAGCAGGACAGGGACAAAATATACCCAAGTGTAGCAGGACAGGGGCAAAATATACCCAAGTGATACAGGACAGGGGCAAACTAAACCCCAGTGTCACAGGACAGGGACATAATATACCCAAGTGTTACAGGACAGGGAAAACATATATCCCAATATCACAGGACAGGGACAATATATATCTCAGTATCACAGGACAGGGACACCATATACCAAGGTGTCACAGAACAGGGACACCATATATCTCAGTGTCACAGGACAGGAACACCATATACCAAGGTTTCACATGACAAGGACAAATATACGACAGTGTCACAGGACAGGGATAAAATATACACCAATATCACAGGACAGGGACAAAATGTACCCCAGTGTCACAGAACAGGGACACAATATACTCCAGTGTCACAGGACAGGGACAAAATATACACCAGTGTCACAGGACTGCGGCAAATATACTCCAGTGTCACAGGACAGGGACAAATATACCCCAGTGTTACAGTATTGGGACAAAATATACACTAGTGTCACAGGACAGGACAAATATACCCCAGTGTCACAGAACAGGGACAAATATACACCAGTATCTCAGGACAGGGACAAATATACCCCAGTGTCACAGTAGAGGGACAAAATATACCCCAGTGTCACAGGACAGGGACACAATATACCCCAGTGTTACAGTATCGGGACAAAATATACACCAGTGTCACAGGACAGGACAAATATACACCAGTGTCACAGGACAGGACTAATATACCCCATTGACACAGGACTAGGACTTATATACACCAGTGTCACAGGAAAGGGACAAAATAGACCCAGTGTCACACAACAGGGACAAAATATATCCGAGTGTTACACAACAGTGACAAAATATACCCCAGTGTCGAACAACAGGGACAAAATATATCCCAGTGTTACAGGACAGGGACAAAATATACCCAAGTGTTACAGTACAGGGACAAAATATACCCAAGTGTCATAGAACAGGGACAAAATGTACCCAAGTGTTACAGGACAGGGACAAAATATATCCCAGTGTCACAGGACAGGGACAACATATATCCCAGTGTTACAGGACAAGGACAAAATATACACCAGTGTCACAGAACAGGGAAAACATTATTACAGTGTCACAGGACAGGGACAAAATATGCCCAAGTGTCATAGAACAGGGACAAAATATACCCAAGTGTTACAGGACAGGAACAAAATATACCCAAGTGTTACAGGACAGGGACATCATATGTCCAAGTGTCACAGAACAGAGACACAATATACCCCATTGTCACATGACAGGGGCAAACTATACCCCATTGTCACAGGACAGGGGCAAACTATACCCCATTGTCACAGGACAGGGACACGATATACCCCAGTGTCACAGGCCAGGGACAAAATAGACCCCAGTGTCATAAGACGGGAACAAATTATACTCCTGCGTCGAAGGTCCGGGACAAAATGTACCCCAGTATCACAAGCAAGGGACAAAATATCAATCAGCGTCACAGGACAGGGTCAATAAAAACAACAACAAATATCCTGTCGATCTAAAAATGAACATTTAGACAAAGTCCGACATTAATTATTGTCGTCTGCTTCCGTTATTCGGAAAAAGGTTGTGGTGGCTCTTACTCATGTTGCTATGAAGGACTCCGAATAAGGCAAAAATTGATCGAGGGAAATCGAGTTCAACACGATATTTTATTTCCCTGTCATGTGATCAATGTAATCCAATCAGTCCCGCTGTTATATGGATGAGATACAATAAAATATAAAGTTTCTGTGATACTTTCGTGTCCCATTGCTTCCCATTCCTGACTGCACAAAGCGTTCTGAGCCTGAAACTTTGGTATCAGTTTTCTTTTATAATAAAGCAACACGAAGATACTGTTGTTGTGAGTGTTTTAAAAGTTTGTAACTTTGTAACAAATGCGTTCCTGGTTTTGTATGAACGGTACCACTGACGATGCGGTTGTTACATGGCTGGTCAGGACCACAGGGACTTGACACGTTCCTCACAATGATAAGTGATCTGGGGGTCGGACCATGGTTTTTTTTTCATTCTGGGTCATGAGAACGTGTCAAGTCCCTGTGGTCAGGACATCCGATTTGGCTCCTGTTTGTACACAGAATGATATTGTTCCATGATAGGGGGAATACGTATGGCAATCGAGGGTACTGACCAGTGGCGTTAGAATGATGGACATTCACTGCCACAAGTTCATGTCCGAGATCTTGTAGATCATGGTGAGTTGCTGATGTTGACGTCATGTTCTAGTTGGCATACAGCCTGCATTGTGAAGTACCTCTGTCGCACTAGATCTGCCGAGGAACCATGAGAAATCCGTACGAATCATATCTGTTCTCTTTTTGTTAACGGCATAGATGTGGACTTGTTTTCAGTTTAATTTCATTGATATGTTAGCTTCATTGAACATTTGGACGGAGGTACATTCCCGTCATTGCCCATAACCATAATCAGCCCCTACAATGAGGATGTGATTTGGACCTAAACTAAAGTATTCAGGATAATTTTACACGTTTCATGGGTTTAGATCAACAGCCACCCTCAATGACACAAACTGATATAAACTCTATGCATAATTGGGGGTGACATTTTTACCATTATGTTGATCTAAACCCCTAAAACGTGTACAATTACTCGGATCACCTTAGTTTAAGTCCAAATGTAGCTGTAACAAATTACCATGTCCCTGTGGGTAGTACCAAAGTCAACACATAGCACTTAAGCCGGAAATGTCATGGGATTCCTTTATATTACTTCATGAAACAAACGTTATAACTATTTTACTGCAACATGGTAGCCATTTTGTCGAATTAGGACTTCTCAGTGTTAACAAATGGCAAAGGAATGAAAAGCCATGTCTAAAGTATGAAGGTCATCAGCGATTAAGACGCAGTTTATTTCATCAATCACAAACATTGTAGTGTAATATCATTTCACGATGATCGTCGTGGGAGATCCTTAGTGAAGACTGTGATCTCTCTGAGAGAGAAACTGGGAACCTTAGTGAACACGACTTACCAGTATTTCTATAACTTTCCACTTGACCTCCTTAGCGTTTCGTAATTAAATGCAGTGAACTGCTGTAATTCAGTGCAATACATATTAATTTGACACTTTAGAAGTTGACATTGGAAAAGGCCGACTTAAGAAGATGTTCATACACCGGCTGTCAATAGAAAGTATACACTTAAATTGACATATTTATGAATGTTTTCCAGGGCTGGAAATGTCACGTGACCAATATTTCAGTAAAAATGTCAGAAACTGTTGGTAAATATATTTACACCAGCAAGATGATAAAAATGTGCGATAGGACTGGCGCGTGAAATTGACAGTTTGTTCATCATCTTCATTTATCCCATCCTGAACAACTACAACTCTTCATCCGAATTAGCACATTTATTCAACCAATCTTCATTTTCTCACATCCTCCTCCTCTTCTAAATATTAATCACTTCACCCCTCCTCAATTTCTCACCTCTTACAATCGCTTACGGCCTTCATCCCTCCCTAATCCTTTATCCCTCTTTTTCCCTTCCAACTCCCGTATAACTCCCTTCACCCCTCCCTACTCCCTTATCCCTCCCTTCATCACTCCCATATCCTTTATCCCTCCCAAATCCTTTATCCTCCCTTCACCCCTCCCAACTTATTTACCCCTCCCTTCAGTCTCCCTACTCCTTTATTTCTCCCATTATCCCTCCCTACTTCTTTATCTCTCCCAACTCATTTTCCCCTCCCTTAACTCCTCCCTTCTCCTTTATTCTTCCCTTCACTCCTCCATACTCCTTTTTTCATCCCTTCACCCCTCCGTACTCCTTTATCCCTCCCTTCACCCCTCCCTACTCTTTTATCCCTCTCTTCCTACCCTCCCTTTTCTTTAATTATTCCCATCATCCCTCCCTAGTCCTTTGTCCCTCCCCTCACCCCTCCCTACTCCTTTATCCCTCTCTTCCTACCCTCCCTTCTCCTTTATCCCTCCCTTCACCCCTCCATACTCCTTTATTCCTCCCTTCATTCCTCCATATTCCTTTATTCCTTCCTTTACCCCTCCATACTCATTTATCCCTCTCTTCATCCCTCCATACTCCTTTATCCCTCTCTTCACCCCTCCATACTCCTTTATTCCTCCTGTCACCCCTCCCTACTCCTGTATCCCTCCCTTCACCTTTCCGTACTCCTTTATTCCTCCCTTCACTCCTCTCTACTCCTTTTTCCCCCAATCACTCGCCCCTATTCCTGTATCCCTTCGGCAATTCACCCTTCCCTGCTCCTTTATTCCTCCCTTCACCCCTCCCTACTCCTGTATCCCTCTCATGACCTCCCTTCTCCTTTATCCCTCCCTTCACCACTCCATACTCTTTTATTCTTCCCTTCATCCTTCCATACTCCTTTATCCCTCCCTTCACCCCTCCCTACTCTTTTATCCCTCCCTTAACCTCTCCCTACTCCTGTATCCCTCTCATGACCTCCCTTCTCCTTTATCCCTCCCTTCACCACTCCATACTCTTTTATTCTTCCCTTCATCCTTCCATACTCCTTTATCCCTCCCTTCACCCCTCCCTACTCTTTTATCCCTCTCTGCACCCCTCCCTATTCCTTTATTCCTCCCTTCCCCCCTCCCTACTCTTTTATCCCTCTCTGCCCCCCTCCCTATTCCTTTATTCCTCCCTTCCCCCCTCCCTACTCTTTTATCCCTCTCTGCCCCCCTCCCTATTCCTTTATTCCTCCCTTCCCCCCTCCCTACTCTTTTATCCCTCCCTTAACCTCTCCCTACTCCTGTATCCCTCTCATGACCTCCCTTCTCCTTTATCCCTCCCTTCACCCCTCCCTACTCTTTTATCCCTCTCTGCCCCCCTCCCTATTCCTTTATTCCTCCCTTCCCCCCTCCCTACTCTTTTATCCCTCTCTGCCCCCCTCCCTATTCCTTTATTCCTCCCTTCCCCCCTCCCTACTCTTTTATCCCTCTCTGCACCCCTCCCTATTCCTTTATTCCTCCCTTCCCCCCTCCCTACTCTTTTATCCCTCTCTGCACCCCTCCCTATTCCTTTATTCCTCCCTTCCCCCCTCCCTACTCTTTTATCCCTCTCTGCACCCCTCCCTATTCCTTTATTCCTCCCTTCCCCCCTCCCTACTCTTTTATCCCTCTCTGCCCCCCTCCCTATTCCTTTATTCCTCCCTTCCCCCCTCCCTACTCTTTTATCCCTCTCTGCCCCCCTCCCTATTCCTTTATTCCTCCCTTCACCCCTTCCTACTCGTGTATCCCTCTCTTTACCCCTCCCTACTCTTTTATTCCACCCTTAACCCCTCCATACTTTCTTAATACCTCCTGTCCACCCTCCCTACTCCTGTATCCCTCCCTTCACTTTTCTCTATTCCTTTATCCCTCTCTTTACCCCTCCCTACTCTTTTATTCCACCCTTAACCCCTCCATACTTTCTTAATACCTCCTGTCCACCCTCCCTACTCCTGTATCCCTCTCATGACCTCCCTTCTCCTTTATCCCTCCCTTCACCACTCCATACTCTTTTATTCTTCCCTTCATCCTTCCATACTCCTTTATCCCTCCCTTCACCCCTCCCTACTCTTTTATCCCTCTCTGCCCCCCTCCCTATTCCTTTATTCCTCCCTTCCCCCCTCCCTACTCTTTTATCCCTCTCTGCACCCCTCCCTATTCCTTTATTCCTCCCTTCCCCCCTCCCTACTCTTTTATCCCTCTCTGCACCCCTCCCTATTCCTTTTTTACTCCCTTCACCCCTCAATACTCCTTTTATTCCACCCTTCGCCCCTCCATACTCCTTTATTCCTCCCTTCACTCCTCTCTACTCCTTTTTTCCCCAATCCCTCGCCCCTATTCCTGTATCCCTTCGGCAATTCACCCTTCCTTGCTCCTTTATTCCTCCCTTCACCCCTCCCTACTCTTTTATCCCTCTCTGCACCCCTCCCTATTCCTTTATTCCTCCCTTCCCCCCTCCCTACTCTTTTATCCCTCTCTGCACCCCTCCCTATTCCTTTATTCCTCCCTTCCCCCCTCCCTACTCTTTTATCCCTCCCTTAACCTCTCCCTACTCCTGTCTGTATCCCTCCCTTCACCTTTCTCTATTCCTTTATCCCTCTCTTTACCCCTCCATCCTTCTTTATTCCTCCTGTCACCCCTACCTACTCCTGTATCCTTCCCTTCACCCTTCTCTACTCCTCTATCCCTCTCTTCACCCCTCCATACTCCTTTGTTCCTCCCTTCATCCCTCCATACTCCTTAATTCCTTCCTTTACCCCTCCCTACTCCTGTATCCCTCTCTTCGATCTCCTTTATCCCTCCCTTTTTCCCTTCCAACCCCCGTATAACTCCCTTCACCCCTCCCTACTCCTGTATCCTTCCCTTCACCCTTCTCTACTCCTCTATCCCTCTCTTCACCCCTCCATGCTCCTTTATTCCTCCTGTCTCCCATCCCTTCTCCTGTATCCATCCCTTCACCTTTCCCTACTCCTTAATGCGTCCCTTCGCTCCTCCCTACTCCTTTTTTCCCAAATCACTCGCCCCTACTCCTGTATCCCTTCGGCAATTCACCCCTCCCTACTCCTTTATTCCTCCCTTCACCCCTTCCTACTCATGTATCCCTCTCTTTACCCCTCCCTACTCTTTTATTCCACCCTTAACCCCTCCATACTTTTTTAATACCTCCTGTCACCCCTCCCTACTCCTGTATCCCTCTCTTCGATCTCCTTTATCCCTCCCTTCACCCATCCCTACTTCTTTATTCCACCCTTCACACCTCCATACTCTTTTATCCCTCTCTTCACCCCTCCATACTCCTTTTTTCCTCCCTTCATCCCTCCATTCTCCTTAATTCCTTCCTTTACCCCTCCCTACTCCTGTATCCCTCTCTTCACCCATCCCTACTCCTGTATCCCTCTTTTCACCCCTTCCTACTCTTTTATTCCTCTCTTCACCCCTCCCTACTCTTTTATTCCTCCCTTAACCTCTCCCTACTCCTGTATCCCTCTCATGACTTCCCTTCTCCTTTATCCCTCCCTTCACCACTCCATACTCTTTTATTCCTCCCTTCATCCTTCCATACTCCTTTATCCCTCCCTTCACCCCACTATACTCTTATATCCCTCTCTTCACCCCTCCCTATACCTTTAGTCCACCCTTCACCCCTCCATACTCCTGTATTCCTCTCTTCACCCATCCATACTCCTTTATTCTTCCTGTCAGCCCTCCCTATTCCTGTACCCCTCCCTTCACCTTTCCCTACTCCTGTATCCCTCTCTTCACCCCTCCCTACTCCTGTATCCCTCTCTTCACCCCTCCCTACTCCTATACCCCTCTCTTCGCCCTCCCTACTCTTTTATTCCTCCCTTAACCCCTCCCTACTCCTGTATCCCTCTCTTCAGTTTTAACTCCTTTATCCTTTCCTACACATACCTTCTCTTCGCTGCTTCATCCACTCCCTTCCCCTTATCCCCATCCCCAACCCATGCTTGTCTGTCTCCTTGTATTCATAAGTTCTTAAATTTTCATTAATATCGTTTATTTTTAGCAGCTGTGCTTAACAAACCTGGTTTCATTTCCTATACACATTTTCCCAATACTTCATTAAGTTTGCTTCACGGAAATATAAAACAAAATCAGTAATTGTTTTCATTTTTTGAAATCCCTCATTAATCATATTTCATGGAACACAATCTTAAAGGATTTTTAGTATCTGTTGATTTGTATGATGTTAGTGTGATTTATTTTAATGTGTGTATATATGAAGTATGTATAATGACTGTGTGACGTCACTAACATTAGTCCAGTATACTTCTCGTTAGACTGGCTACCAACCCCTAAGTTTTCATGAAGAGTTTCCTGGCTGCATTTTACTTCTATCTTAGCTCCCCCTAGTTTATAAATCAGATATCTAAGTGATCAAAATCATTAGAGTTTATTTTAAATGATTCAATATTCTAGATACGGGGGCCAGTCTCACTTCTCATTTGAAATTTCGAAGAAAAAATGATATACTTCCGTTCCAACTTTCAAGGAAAAACGTCAATATCACCGTCAGATTTTTAGAAGATTTTTTTTTCTTTTTTCTCGTGGTATCTTTTTATCACCAAAGTATATGATTTTTTATAAATACATCTAATAGTAATTTAATGTAGGAGTCGATAAAGCAATCTACAAACATTTTCGTTTATAAATTATCGCTTCATAATCAGTGAAATTATATTATTATATTATATATTATATTAAGTTAAAATATTTGTTGTTTGTTTTTTTTAAAAAAAAACAGGTATGCTTATTAAAAAAGTAATATGTACCGATCTGAAAGAAATCCCATACTTTTTGTATTCCATGTCCACAATGAAATCTTTGTCAGCCTGAACTATCATAATTGAAATAATAGTCATATCTAGTTACCTTATTTCGACGCTATTTTATTTTGTGTCTTTATTTATTTTTAAGAAAACGGTTTATGCCTATCACGGAATTATATTAGATAAAAGCCATCGAGCCTCTATAGGAAGGTATAGAATCCACACACGAGAGGTACAGAATCCACAAGTACACAGATACACAGAGTTACTGTACACGAGAGGTATAGAATCCACAAGTACACAGATACACAG